>NC_044012.1:12892500-12927500 GCF_900496995.4 Aquila chrysaetos chrysaetos
TGTGATGTGATGTTGCTGCTCATATTTCACTTAGTGTTGCTTAAATTGCCAATCACGGATCTTGCATTCTATCTGCTGTCAGCTCGGTTTGGATTATCACCTCGGATGTGGGGTTCCCGGTTTTCACTCTGTGGTGAGCACTTCCACGTTCCATTTTATAAAATCACACTTTTCTAATGAGAATGCAAATGAAAGGAAAGCTGTGTGAAATGGCTATAGATGAGTTGCTTGTCAAAAATGTTTTACTTTAGGGGAAAAAAAAAAAGCCGATAGCTCGCTCAACAGGGTAATGCACTGCATGTTCTAGATGGACTCCTCTTTAGAGTTGTGGCACATGGCCAAATATGAAGGCAGCACATCTTCATTGTTGCTGGTTCTCATTCCTAGTGCTTAAACAACTCATGCAGGTTTTGACAGCTTGCTTTTTTTTTTTAATATATTTACATAAACCACTTTATTGCAGTAGCATTTTTTCAATAGAAAATATAAATGTTGGGTTATGAAAAGATTTTTTTAAAAAAATTATTATTATTTTTTTTAAAGACCATACATGTTTTTTCTTCTTAGGAAAACATAGAAATAATGTTGTGTTGGGGGAACTTTAAAAGTTACTTTATTATAAAATATGAATCAAAACACAATAAAAACACAATAAAAAGAGTCATTATCTCTTAGAGACTATTTAGGAAGTCACCTGCATGCTTTCAGTGGTATGTAGTGTTGAATATGTGCAGAGAGATCATGACTGGAAGATGAAATTGTCCCTACTGAAGAGTACTAGAGATCTTTACAAAAATAACCTTTAATTAGGTTTAAAATTGATATGTATTCACTTTACTGACTTTGGCTTTTATTGATTCTTTATAATGGGGTAAAAGTATAGGGTGATATCTCAGATCACCTTAGGTAGGGCTTTATGACTGCCTCAGGTCTCATTGTTAATATTCTTACAGCTATTTACCTCCATCAGTAATGAACAGGCTAATGGGTCAGCAAATCTGACTGTATACTGATCTCTTGGGATGATTTTCATTCAGTCTTCATCTGAAGCTGACTTCTGCGTGTGATCTGAATGTCTCTGTATGTAGAACAGTTGTCAGATATGTAACAAGGTAATCAGAAAATTAGTTGTGTGTGCATTAAACAAAAAAATACAATTTTTGTATTAATGCAAATATGTGCGCTACAGCATCCCTCAGAACAACTGTGCAAAGGAAAAGAAATGTGGGACTGTAATGCTAATGGTTACAGGACAGATTTTCAGCATAGTCCAGCAGCAGCAGCTGGAACTAGATTTTGAAACAGCAGAGATTCTACCTGTGCTCAGATCCTGTTTGTCAAAACACATCCAGATTCCCAGAGGACTTCAGCATTTTGGGTGCTAAGCTTGTGTAGAAATTCAGCTGTAAATGTCACAGCAGGAACAGATGGGCATCAAACACTGGTAAATTCTGCTTATACTTTGGTGAACAGAAGACTTTGACATTTTTAACCTAATTATAGGTACTAAGTACCTAAACATTTGACCAGAGAGCTTTTGAAAACCTTGCCTTAAAATATTTCCTGTTCAAGAGTGATTAGCCAATACAGATTTCAATTTAAATTTTAATTAAGGCTTATTTGTTATGTACAGTATTAGCTTGCAACACTTTTTTTTTTTTTTTTAAGATGTTATCTTTATAGAATTGACTTATTTGGAAACTTAACATAAGCTTTCAAACCCACAGAAAATATGGCGATGTGTTTCTGTTTAAAATACGTTTAAAAAAGTAATTCACTGTAAAATGTTTTTGCAGTACTACTTTAGAAATAATTTTGGATGTTTTAGATAAGAACCCCTTAATCCCTGACCCTAAAATCTAGATATACAAAAACTTATAGGAATACAGTTTCAGTGCTACTCAGTATGTTAGCCATGCAGTTCCCACATGACCTGATTATCACTTTGAAAACATCTGGGTTGAATAGTGGCAGGAAAAAAACGTATGAGTGCTAATATATGAAATAGCCCTGGTCCTGCATATAAACAGACACAGAGTGTCTGTTGGCTTCAACAGACATTGTGGATAGGGCAGGTATTTGGAACATTATAATTTTATCTGCGAATGACTGTTGGGGTAGTTTTGCTGATCATAATACCTCAAAAATTTAATTTTTAAGAAGTGCCTGTCCAGTCAGTCTTGAATTTATTGAGATAATGAGTGGGTTTCTTTCAATGCAATACTGTTCTCTGTACTTTATGTAGATTGCATGGCTCTAACGAAATCCATGCAAGGGCTGTGCTTTATGCTGTTATTAAACAGAAGACTGTTAAAATTGATTTAGCAGCCTTTAGAAACAGTTACTTTGGAGAGGTGGTGTGACCAGGCGTCACCTGCTACTGCAGAAACAGAACATGTATTCAATCTTCTCCCTAGCAGTTCTGGACTGATTAAAAAATAATCCCCACGTTTCACATGTCTCAGGTGCAGAGTGACACTTCTAGGAAATCAGCTGAAGATTTACAAAGAGGAAAGGAAATTAGGCTAAAAACAAATGTAAAAAAAACCAAACCTGTGTCATGTTGGAGGTTACAGGCTCGCAGTGTGAAAAGTTGAGAGGGTCTCTTGCAGTAAGTTAAGCCTGAACTCAAACCCTTCGCTGTTCTGACAGCTTGGTAATGCTTTAAATGCTTTAAGTCTCATAGTGTATTAGTATATAATGCTCACTGCCCACAGCGGTGGTCTATTGGTCCATCAGTGTGGGCAGGTAAAAAAAAAACAATGTAAAGGAACAGAGCTATTGTCATATATGAGAGTTCCTTTATAGGACACCAGCTGGGTTGGGAGGAAGGAGAGGGGGAATGAGCGGACACACTCTGGGTCAAGCCCTCATTGCCAATCCTCATATGAAACTATCTGGTCAGACTGGAGTAGCTGGGTGACTTGTTACTGGCAGCTTATTTCTGTTCCCTCTGGCATCTGCCATGTGAGAAGAAGAGGGCGCATGGGGACAGCAGAAAGTAGGATGAGAAGATGCCTGAGGAGAGGATAGAAACCCTCATGGTTTCTCATCAACCACATTTTCAAATGGATTTGAACACGGATTTGACATAGAGAACAAAATTTTAGGTCACTATCCTACCTGTGGTGATTACCACTTGCTGTGTCTAATGTTGATCAACTAGTTTGCCATAGAGAAGATGAAAAGGAGAACTGAAAAGGAATGGAAGAGAGAAAAATGTGTGGGGAGAGCTGGAGAGAAATGAATGGAAGAAAGAGAAGTATGGAAAAAATGGAGGGAAGCTGGAAGGAAAAACTTTCAGAGAAAAGGAAGAGTAAAACAGAGAGACAGCAATGAAAAAGAGAATCACAGCACCAAAAAATAGATGTAAATGACTTTAAAGGCACCAGTATATCTTTCTCTTGAAAGCATGGACTTGTGTTGGTTGGTATACAAGGTACATAAAACTCAGTAGAGATTTTCTAGAGGAGAAGATGTGACTGCTAAGCTTGTCGGAGACAAAAATGGAGAAAGGTTACCACCAATAATACAGTAACCAAGAGTGTCCCTAGTTAAGCAAAAAGTAGAAGTGAGTACTGACGGAAAACTGCCTTTCCAGGAACAAGGGGAAATGCTGGTGTATACTAGCTTGAGCCTCGGGAGGTTCAGCTTAGGGCTTGATCCAAACAAAGCTCATTCTAATGGGTGAAAAGATTCTCCACTGATGCTGAAGGTCTGCCCAGAAAACCAGCCCTCCCTTTCTCTTCCTTACTTCTCCCTACCAGTCATCCAAAAGCCTGTCTTAGAATTGTTTTTTTCCTGACTTTTTAATTTTTCTGTCCAAAGATGCTAGATGTATTCTGCACCTCGTGGCTGACTTGGAGGCCCCTCTGCTTTGTGTCATGCACGGATGAACAAGGTATATGTGAATCCACAAGACTAAAAGCATGAGGGCAAAAATATAGGGAAATAATCCTGTTTTACCTGTAGTTCCATAGTTAGTATGTGAGAGTCTAAGCTGCCACAGGAAAAAAGCTTCATTTTTACTTAAAGAGAAAAAGGCGATATTATCTTGTAGTTAAAATTATTATAGCTGAGTGCTGAAGAAAAACACCAAACATTTTGAGACTTGATAATATGTGAATCAGCAACACTGGGAGAAGTGTCTGCAAGATGATTTGAGTTTCAAGGACGTAAATGTACTTCATTGCTCTGATTTAGTCACCCTTGGTCATTCAGGATGTAAGTGGGAACTGATCTCATTTAGGAAATCATTGAGAGGAGATGAGTCTGAGGACTTGATTCTATCTTATCTTGACACACCACAGTTAATAAAGGCAGGCAATTATTATGTTTTCTGGGATGTACCCTCATCTGAGGCATTGTTAATAAACATTAAAGGGCTAGTTCTTCAAAGATGTTTAAGCACCTAGCTCCCATTGATTTCAATAAAATGAGGCGTCTAAGTGCCTTTAAAAATCTGACCTTAAGTGTCATCAGGAAAAAGTGAAGCGAAAGATAAGCAGGTTCTAAAAGAATAACAAGGGACTGCAGGCATATGATTCTGGTGTGCTCCTGGTTATTACATTTTATATGTAGGGGTTGTCTGCACATTATAAACCAAAGATACAAACAAACGATCCCCACCTATACTGCATAAAGCATCAAATTGCTATCACTTCTCCAGTCATCTTTCAGACATCTTTTACAAAACATGCTGTATGGATTGAGATAAAAAGCAAGAAAACAACAAACCCAACAATATCCCTTCTGCTCCCTCCAGCCTCTGACATAGCCCCCCTCCCAACGCCAGGCTTGCCCCTCCTTCTCCCTTCCCCAATGTACTTTGTGAGCTGGAGGGGTTTGTTCACCTGACTCAGTGTGTCAAGCAAACAGTTGGTCACAGCCCTAATTACGGATGCTTCTGTTACTCAAACATATTCTTTCAGTTAGAGGAAAATACCTTGCTCCCAAGATTAGCCTTATCGAGAAGGTACAGTATGTATGACATAGTCCCAATGTGATAAATAGATAGATAGATAGGTAGTGGCGTACAAATGTTAGCTTTTTTTTTTTTTTCCTTTTTGAGGAAAAATCTTGAACTAGAAAATATCTTCTTGGTTTGTTACTATCTTGTCAGGTTTGTTGCATTTTATTACAAAATGGAAAGTGAGAAGGAAGGAGGTTGCCTTGCTGTTTATGTTTCTTTCATGGTTAAGCCAACTATGCTGCTTACCTACCTCTTAATAAATATTGCTCAGCTGCTTCTCTTTGGGATAAAGTAAATGAAAAAAACCCTCCACATAAAACAATAATTCCCAAAGAAGACATTTTCAAATTTAAGAACTAAACTAAAATTTAAAATTATTTTCCTAGATTTCCGACCTAGATTCCCTGTCTTGCTCTCAGTGCATTTGTCCTTTTAAAGGAACCAATATGTTTGTATAACTGATGTGAAACAAGCTTGACTCCAAAAAGATTTAACTTAATATCTGGCTAAGCATTCAGAGGGTAGTCCATCTGTAGAATGTACATTAAGGACCCTGGCTGGAGCGCAGCTAGTCATGTATGATATCAGGCACACAAATGTGACGTGATGCCCATATACTCTTGAGCATAATTCAAAGTGCCATGAAGCTCTATGGGTAGAGAAGCTATAAACACAGTTGTCACAAATGAGAAAGACTACAGGGTTATATTCAGACTGAAGAATGAAGAAGCATTAGAACCAGCCATCACATCTTAATGAAATTGTTAATTAAGATATTATGAAATTCTTAGCTAAAGATAATATCTATCCAGCAACCTTGCAGCATGCTTTTAGTTAACTATTTCTTCACCAAAATCGCAGGCAGAGGCAGAAGTGGTGCAGACAGCCCTCCGTAAATATACAAATACAGTCAAAATGACGTTACTTTTTTTCCCAGTGGATTTTTTTAATCTTTCTTTTCGTTCTGAACAGACCAGCACAGAACATGTGATTATCTACTGCTTATAGGAATAAGTACAAATTTAATCTACATAATAATCAGTCTTTCTTTATGTAAAAATGATTAGTAAATAGGGTTTTTAAGCAACTGTTTAGATTAGGCATTGGCATCATAGATTAACTTATTTCTAAAACACTTGATTTTATCACTCTGCCTAATGATTTGTCTCATGATTTATTGGCTAATATGATGAATCATGTTAGATTTATTGTTTATCCTATCAATAGTGCAACAAATCATTAAACAGTGATAAAACCCAGCAGTTTCACAAGAAAGTCTACCTATGTTGTCTTCATGTACAGTGTGCTTGTGTTGTACAATAATTTGATGGTTCTGTTTTCGGTTTTATGATATCAGGTGAATAGACATCTCTGTTTAAATTAAATGGTTTTACAAAATAATAGTGAAGTCATAATCTTATACTCCAGCTATATTTATTTTATACAGAAAAATAAAGCCTAATGTCTGATGCATGGTAAATCTGTGAATTTATTCACAATAATAAATGTAATATTCTTTCTTAGAAACACCTTAAATATAATGGCAGTTTTTCATACTTTAGCATGTCAGCTCTGTTTTTCTTGCTATGGTTTCATGCTGCAATTGACAAAAATGTTGCTTCTATCCTAGTAATTTTAGAGATCTGAGCCCATCTCATTTAGTAGCTTAGCTGAAAGGCTAGCATGGGATATTGGTGAACTGAATATATGAAATTTGGCATTCAGATAATGGGAGTGGTCATTTTTTTTCTTGAGACATAATGGCTTCTCTTGTTGCAGACACAGCTAAGTCTGCCTGTATACATTAGGGATGAAAGGACAGAAAATAGAAGTAATATTCTTGAAAATTCCCTGAGGTCATCAGTGGGTTAGGATAGACGCGGTCATGATGATATTATATTCTGCAGTAGTAGATTTGCAGTATTGTAAATTGAATTATTTGGGCTGTAATGGTCAACCTTTATAGCTAACTGGGTCATTTACCTTCTTTTGATCTCAAGGTATTGCCACACCCTGTCGTCCCTCACCTGTTGCAGAAAAGCTTATTGTGCATTCATTAGCTCCATCGTTTCATACACATACCCCCAGCAATAGCTGTTAATGTAGGGCATGCTCAGGACAGCTGATCAGCACTTTCAAAATCCAGGATATTCTGGAAACACCGATCTTTTGTTGTACATCCTCAGATACAAAGTACTGAGCTGGTGAAGTACAGCTGTGCTATACCCACACAAGAGCAGCAGATTTGCATGGCACGTGTGGCATGCGTAATATTCGTGCACAGCCCATTAGTTCTGCACAAGCACAGGGCTGTGGCGCAGGAGGTGGCAGAGAAGAACAGCACCCAAGAGCAGAGTGCTGCTCCTGGTTGTTCCTGTTACTCCTGTTGCCCTGGATAAAAAGGGTCAATGGGAATAGGACGTGGGCCAAATGCCATATCCTACCTGGAAAGCTGCATGGTGCCTGAGGCTGTAGTTGGGCAACTTTGTTACGCATTCTCTTTTTTTAGAACATCAGAAGAACTTGGTTTGTTTGAGAGAAGACAAAGTAGGATGAGCAAGATTAAACAAAGGATCAAAGAGTAAACATCTGACAAGTTTTTAACAAGTCCAGCTCTCCTTTGGCCACCATTATGTCAGCAGCGTTGGTTACTTGATTCGTTTGTTTTGCACAACAGTAAATTATAAGGAATTTAGTTATTGATTACTTGTACCTTTGTCATAGGTACTGTGCACCCTGGGCACTCGGACTTGCCTCATATGCCAAGTGCTTGTTGGGCTACTTGTTCCAATGTTTAAAAAAGCCTGAACACAAATTGGCCAGATCTGTGCAGCAAGACCCTGAAAATCATCTCCAGCGATCCAGAAAGCGTCATAGCAAACAGAAGGTGTCCTGCTCCTTGTCTTTGCGATTATGGAGATATGGGAAGCAGGTATCCATGTGTCATGGTTTTGGCTGGGATAGAGTTAATTTTCTTCCTAATAGCTGGCATAGTTTTGTGTTTTGGATTTAGTATGAGAAGAATGTTGATAACACATGGATGTTTTTAGTTGTTGCTAATTAGTGTTTATACTAAGTCAAGGATTTTTCAGCTTCTGATGCCCAGCCAGCAAGAAGGCTGGAGGGGCACAAGAAGTTGGGAGGGGACACAGCCAGGACAGCTAACCCCAACTGGCCAAAAGGGTATTCCATACCGTGTGACGTCATGCCCAGTATATAAACTGGGGGCAGATGGCCTGGGGGGTGGATCACTGCTTGGGAACTGACTGGGCATTGGTCGGCAAGTGGTGAGCAATTGCATTGGGCATCACTTATTTTGTGTGTTCTAATTCTTTTATCATTATTATTATCATTTTATTATTATTATGATCACCATCATTGTCATCAGCATTATTATTATTTTCTTCCTTTTCTGTCCTATTAAACTGCCTTCATCTCAACCCATGAGTTTTACTTCCCCCCCCCCCCCCCCCGATTCTCTCCCCCATCCCACTGGATGGGGCCAGTGAGCGAGCACTGTGTGATGGTTAGTTGCTGGCTGGGGTTAAACAACGGCACCATGTATGGCATGGCCTAATGATGTAAATGTGCCTTGTTTATTAAGTAACTGAGCATGTCCCTTCAGTGCCCTGCTAATGATTCCTCCTCATGTTTTTAGAGGGAAACCACCACAGTGCATAAGATGCACTGTGAAGAATAAGGCGTTCTTTCTGTGTTTTGGATGTCTATTTTATTTGTAGAAGAGCACTAAGCACAGCTCAACAGCTTACCAGTCTTGGGCAACTGTAGAATTTAGAAATGTGTGAAAATGTTACATGAGTCCTTTCTGTATTACTCTGACCTAGCTGCCTCTGGCCTCTTTGTTACTTATTGGTAATGCACTTTATGAATAAGGAATAACAAATATGAGACTTTGAAGGCTGAAAAGAAATAAAGCTTCTAGGGCTACTCTTAAGGGAAAACTGACAATGTTTGTGGGTCAAAGTCAGGAAAAAACGAAGTTAATTGAAAGGTAGGCAGTAACTGAGATGGCTATTTGGCATGGTGATTTTGGTGTGTCCAACTATTAAATCCAGGAAGACAGTCTTCATGACAGAAGCCAGCAAAGAAAATGTGCTGTTGTGTGCATGTGTTACTCCATGTGTGTGTATGAGTATCATGAATTTGTCCTTTGGTATAGTGCTCTTCCTTAGATGAATGCACCCTATTTTGCATTAGCAGAGAAAATAAAGCCGTGGGTCTTTTAAGTCTCCAGTGTAATTTCAGGCAGCGCTACCACTAATTTTCCTCTAGATGAGCCTTTTAGTCCTCAGTGTGTTTCCATAGAAAGATTCTTGTTTTCCTAGAGGAATCTCTTGGGAAAGTTTCCTGGAATTGCTCTAGATCTAGAAGTAGAAGTACGGAAAACAGAATGAAAATGCTGGGGGAAAGGGGCTTTAAAGGAATAACGGTTATCATTTAACACAGAAGGAGGAAGTGGCTTATTATCCTGGACCAAACAGCTAGAAAGACCCTACTTTATAAACGCTGACATAGGCTTATGTCAAACCAGGGTAAAGGTTATTGCATTAAAGGTTTAAAACCTAGGAAATTCATGTTCCTAGAGTGGGTGCATAAATCTGAGATATTTTTAATCTCACTATGTAAATAAATCTCTTCAGAAAAATAAAATTGTATTGCTTTGAGTCATTTGCCATAAACCCTTTTAATTTGATTTTGATTGATAGCTATATCCTTTGCATTAGAACTTTTTGCAAAAGTTTTAAGGTAGGTAATTACTCCCTCCCTCTGGGTGATGCGAAGTTTTTGAACTTAGAAGGATGTGTTACTCTTGTATAAAATATAACTTGCAAATATTTTTATATTATAATTATATTTTGCCTTTATCTTTCATAGCATTTTTTCATCTTTCATGCCGTACTTTCAGACTCTGCAATGTGACTGATTGATGCAGTAAGTGCAGTTAATTTTAATTGTGATTTTTGGGACTGGATTTGTCAATCAATACTGTTCACTGGAGTAATTCAGTTACTGTCTCTAATTTCTTAGCCTTTTTTTCTCTTTCTTTCTCTTTTACTTAATAATTTAGAAGTGAAAGTTCTCTAAATGCTACCTGTCAATTTGAAGTTTGGTGTTCATAAATTGAAGGATGAGTGCCTGTTGTTTGCATCCTGCACGAACACAGCCCTAGTTTGGCAACAGTGATTGTCAGTAGACTGCCATTATTAAGTCTTTCCTCTTACCCTCATTCAATAGTCAGCCAAGATGCCAAAAAAACAGAACAAGCTGCATCTTCAAGAAATAAAAGCACACAGGGAGCACAGGTAACCAACGGTACATGCTCCAAACCAGACAGGTCAAATTAATTCTGTGGAGAGGACTGGACTATATAAACACATTACATACGCCAGATATCAATGTAGGACATTATTCTCCCTTATTCACAGGAGATTCTGCTAGTGTCAATAAGAGGTTTACAGAAAGATGTAAAGTGTCATCAACAAGTAGTGACTAATGTTTTAGTTAGCACTATTATTATTTCATATACAGCATTACCTGATGGGAAAAACCCATTAACTTTAAAACCACAGTTGTGCGCTCTGTGTTTCTCCTTGTTTGTTGTCCTTTCAACTTCCCTATCAGCTTTTAACATCAATCAACAAATTCATCCTTTTCCAGATGAATAATGATCCCCCACTGACTGGCATATCTGTCTGGAGAACAAGAAGTCTAGCAAAGCTGATCCCCTGGCACCTCTGTTATCTAGGGCACAGATCTCAGATATTTAGTGTAAACATCTAGAACAGGTAAATTAAAATGATACCACAATTAACCTAAATTTTCCTAGTTCTTTTATTTGTATGTAACCATATCCGTTATGTCCTAGTACAGGAGCTCGAGACTTCTAATATCTACCTACCATGTGCTGAGGCCCTTCCAGACCCCAGGCTCCCTTGTGCAGCAGCTCTGTATGTCAGGCCTGCAATTCAGAAAGATGATCCCTTTTTTCTGTACAGCCAAAATTATGGACTTGCCATCTCAGTGAAGATAATAAGAACTGACTGGCCTAAATTGGACTCGTATTCTTAGTGCTTTTCTGGCAACGTCGTTCCTGTCCCTCAGAAACAGCCCACATTCCATTCCTTGTTACTCAACATCAGCGTCGGGGTAGATGTGTCCCAAATGCAGCAGCTTCCCAAACATCTACAGTGATGCAATGATGAACAGTGCTGACAATGTCAGCTGTCTGGAAGCTGTCTGTCCCCAGCAGTTCCCCTGCCCTGATTCCATAGTAGGCGGCTGGATGCATCCCTGCGTCTTCTGGCAGAGGGAAGCTTTTGCTTCCATGTGAGCCCTGCGCCTTGTGCAGCTTGGCTGAAAGCATTCCTTGGAAATAAAACAAGCCTGTTTTCCTCTACCGGGCTGGAAAATACCATTGCAACATGGCATCGCTGAGGTTCCTGCAGGACCTTTGTCCAGTAGCTTGCTAGAAGTCCTTGTTTGTACACAGTAGCCTTCTGTTGGCCACCAGCATGACAGCCATAGCTATACTTCCCCATCTTCTAAAAACCTGCCAAACACAGCTCCCTCCCTGCCTCAGGTTCTAGTAGAGTTTTCTGTTGTCTATAAAGGTAAGCTTGAAAGACTGCTCTCTGAAGCTTTGTTTAGACTGAAAATCAACCTTTTAACTGTGGCTGGTCACCAGAGGACTTGCAGTTGGGGATGCAGCCTGCCCAGTCCCACCATTCCTCCATGTGATATCCAGAGTGGTACTTTTATTACGTTCACACTTGGTCTGAGCTCTTTTTTATTATTTATTTTTTTTTCCCCTCTGTGAAAGTAGAAATAGTTATTTAATAAATATCCAAGTGGGTTCTAGCTTTAAGGATGACATGCATTTAATGTGGCTTATGCTATATTATTCTTGCTTAACTTTGAGCTTTTGATTTAGCATTTGAGTTTAGCAGTGGTATTCCACAGGGGATATTGTTGGTTTCCAAATCTTTTGTCAGAGTAATTGAGCATAACATCTATGCAGGTTTGTGTTTCAAAAGATGCATTATCTTTTCTTGTCCATTTGTTCTATCCGAGCTATTCAAAACTTTTAGCTTTACAGATCCTCTGAAAGAATTTGAGTTTTAGGGCTGATAATTTATGTTTCTGCTGAATTTGCAGCTCTGCATGTGATGATTAATACACTTCTCTCCATAAATAAGAAAAGATGATATCTGTGAATTGGTAACAAAACAAGAATTTCATTAAATTCTGTATTTTGCAAGAGACTTCCATCCTTTTAATTCTTTATAAATTAAACATCATCCATGTCTGGCTAGCTGAAGAATGAATGTCACATATAAGATATCTCCCTTAAATATTTTCTTGAAAGTAATCTGTATGATTTACAACATATTGCAATTAACATTGACCTTTTGTCTGCTTCAAAAGAATGTGAGAAACAGTTTTTCTGACATCAAAGAGATTTTCTAAATTTCCAAAAATATTCCTGATGAAAGTTGTTCTGACCGGGAAAAATATGTCACCTTCATTTAAAAGTTACGGCACACTTGATAGATTGTCTGTCTCTTTCCTAACCTTAGTTCATGCACAAAAGTGGATTTAAAAAGACACTTGGAAATAATCATCTTTTAGAAAATGCAGATCCTCAGAAGTCAAAATTAAGCATCTTGTAATTATCTTTTAAGATCAACTGACAATTTATTCAAGATCTGGAGGCTGCTATTCGCTCTCCCATTTCTTTCCAGCCACTTAATTGCCAAGCTACAGCTGCAGTTGAGATTTCACCAAATATAGTCCCCTTTTTGATTCAAAATGAAAAAAGTGAATAAAGTTCAGTTTTCACAAATCTCTATATTCAACCTTATTTTACAGATATATCAATATATTTTAGACCTACGGACAGTTTGCCAAATATTTGCTATAAATATAGCTCCCAATATTCATTATTCACTCTGAACGTGGAATGACACTGTATTGCTCCCGATTGCTGCCTAGATGACTCTGTCAAGTTTTCAAGATGACCATGTAAAATCTTATGGTAGAGGTTTATTTCTTAAAAATACCTTTTTTTTTTCTTTTTCTTTTTTCTTTTTTTTTTTTTTTTTTTTTTTAACCAACAGTTACATATGAAAATATTTCTGGAAAGCAGATAAAGGGTTTGTGAATAGGATCAGATTGTTTAATGTAGTAAGATGTAGAGTCCTGCTCCTCTTTACTTGCTTACTCTTTGCTCGTCACTACTTTGGTCCCTTTCTAAGGGTTGGGAATGCTGCTCTGGCCACAGCATCCTGCCAACATGTGACAAGTTCAAGCGGTGTCCCTCTGGGCAGTTGGCTGGAGCAGGCTCTCTTTGTAGCAGCCCTGACTTTGATGGCAAAGTATTAACTGTTCGGTTGAGGGAGGGGAGGAGAGATCAGAGCACGAGTTAGGCCAGCTGCCAGCCACACTAAAATTACTTCTGTAACCACTCCAATATGTGTACCAGAATTTAGGGACTCCGATATATTCAGACAGAACAGTTTTACACAAAGGGTAGTTGAAATACGGTCTGGAACAAACTGCCGAAGTCAGCAGTAGAAGCAAATAGTGTAAATCAGTTCAAGGAGGAGTTTTTGAAGAAGGCAGGGGGAAGAGCATAGAGCTACTAGCTAGAAGTTCAAGTTTCAGATGATGAAACACAGATTGATTTGTATTTCCTGAGGTTATGAGGGCAGGTCTTCATGGACCATATCATCCTCTTTGGGCTGTTAAATGTTTGTATGTACTTTTGTGCTGCATTTCATTCTCTTCCAGTTTGGAGTGATGCTTTTTTTTTTTTCCACTCTCTTGCTCGTACAGACTCTTTAGATAACGTCTTGCAGAGTGGAATGCATGCCACAGAAGCTCTGTTTCCTAGCATCTCGGTGAACTTCACCGAAGTCAGCGTAATCGTTTAGTTATAGTGATGTAATCAGTACGCTTTTCAGCTTATAGACATATAAATTTGCATGCATTGTGTTGTTTCCTGGGAAGGACCTCCAGATCATGATACAGTGTTAATGTCTACACTGTAATGGTAAAGAATTCTTAACTACGAAATCAAACATGGAAGCATTTTAGCTGTTTCAGGGTGCCGCTAATCTCAGCGCTGTCATGCCGATGCGATGAAAGGTGTACATCGCAGGAAGGGACAGAAGAGAAACCTGGGGGGGAACAAATCCACTTTACTACTTTTCACTTATGAACCTGTATTTTGTCCTTGTGGCCAGTGACGTGTTTTGTTGAGAAGAGAAATCCTGCCATGAAGCATTTTGATTTTTTTTTTTTTTTTAATTTCTGTAAGCCCATAAACATAATTGTGCATGTAACAGAGTCCCTTTACCTTCTCCCACATTTGCAACCCAATTACACTGCTCTCTTACTGCAGTCCTGAGCTAACTCCCCTGAACCTACAGGAGTCCTTCTTTTAAAAGGCTTGGGAGAGCAGTGATGGGCCTGATTCTGCAAGGTGGTGTGCTCCATAAACTTCATGTCATGTCAGCAGAAGCTGAAATTTTTCCACAGCTTGCTGGATCAGGCTTTGCCTTGAATTTTACCTAGACTTTTTTTTTTTAAAAATAGATAAGCATCTTAAATGACATAGATTGCCATTACTAATATTGCATGAGGAAAGTAGTTTGTATTTTATTTCATTCTTCAGTTTGTAAGTCATGGATTGTGCCAGGTAACTTATTTGTGTAATGTTTTCAGAAGAAATTTTTCAAATGAACATGTTTCCCCTTCTTTTTTAATTATCTTTTATTGCAGTTCTGATAAGCAAAGCACAAATATCTTTTGTTTATTTGGATGCAAGTAAGAACCCAAAATACAGATTCTTACTGAGATTCCCTGTGCCTTGGGTTTCTTGCTTAAAATAACATTTATTTTCACTGAGATTTCTGTGACTATTGCCAATACCTTCTGTCTCAGCATAACATTAAAAAATGCTTGCTGTTCATTCGTTACTGTACGTATTGGTGTGGTAAGAGTATAAAATACCTCTTTATGCCTCCCACTTTCTTCCTGCCCTCACAACCCTGTTGGAAATCAAAAGTGCAGTTCCATAACAAGGAAAAATAAAAAGAAAATTAACTGAACTTAGTAAATGACCAAAAAGATTTGGTTCTTGCTTCATAGAAATTCATAACCTGTGCTGGCACAATCTCTGTTCCCTGCTTCTCAGCCGTAGATGTGCTGGTATTGTGTTTAAAGCCCAACAGAACAGGAACAACAAGACAGAGCTGGCCTTACAGAAACATAGCAGCCAGATGATTGGATCCCATTTCCCACAGGTTTCTAAGTCTGCAACTGAAAATGTCTTGTAACTCTATTAGGAAAGACCTACGGTGATCAATAGAAGCAACAAGGCCACACAAGTATGTCTCAGAGCACAATGAAAATTGCACATCCTGTGGTGCTCAGGGGACTTAATATTTTTCAGTGATTTTCTCACCACATCCCTTGCCCTTGTTTACGGAGCAGTTCTTCTGTCTCGCGCAGCTTTATTGTGAAATGTAACTGGACTTGTTCATTATCACAGTTTACTCAGAAAATCAGTTCTGTACATTTCCTAAGCTTTTAGGTAATATAGATTTAAAAAAGAAAAAAAAAAGTTTTCTTTAGTTTTGTAAAGATGGGTTTATATTTTGAAGCTGCATTCTGCAACATCAAAGAGAAGATGTGTACACTATTGAGGCAAGAGGGCAGCAGTCCCTCATCCATCCCTCATTTGACACAAGAAGGCCAAGGTCAGGACTAGGGGTATGGTTTCGCTGGAGCTGACTGGTGGTGGACCCACAGATTCAATGTAGTGAATCAGGGCCAGAAGCCAACGGATCACTCCCCCAGATGTTCTGAGCTGGTGGATCTGAGGTGACATTGGAAATGACATTGGTATTTATCTACAAACCCCTGACCAGAACAGCATTTTCATGGCTTCAGTTAATATGGTCTCCCTCTCTCTCTGATAGTAGAGAGAGAACCGGATCCTGTTGTGGGTAGAAGGAGAAGGGGAGGTGATCCATGCTATTTATTAATGCCTTTTGTACAGCTCTTTATTGTCTATAGAGTTAAGTTCTCAATTATTCCAGGGCTGGACCCTAAAAACTGAATAGGATAGAAATTCCAATACGAGGTCATGAGAAGGTAACTGGCACTCCCCACCCCTGAATCCTTCTATGAGATGAATATGATGAAGTCCTCAGAATGAGGTGAAAACTCCTCTGAGGTGTTCTGCGAGGCTGAAGAGGCTGTTTTGCTAGACAGAGATGATCACAGAAGGCATGGTGAACTGCAGCACAACAGTAAATACTGCAGAATTTCCAAGTAAATTTGTAAAGTTGTACCCCACTGAAAACACGTCTTCCAAATATCCTTTTTCTTCTCTGTATGACTGCGGCAATTAGTAATGGGCATGCGAAGACTTGATTAGATTAGGAAAACTTTAAAAATTTGAATGATTATCTGGAACTTTGATTAACTATCGATCAGAAAAATAGCTGTGATGATCTTTCAGAACTGCTTTTCTTCATTTTTTGGTAATTCTATACTCTTTGTGGATAACAAGCAACAAAGGATTTGATCCCACAGATTTTAGCTCTGAAGTAGTCCCGTGGAAATTAGTTTTGCTTAGATGGACTTTTTCTCAACAACTTTCAGAACTGATTCTTATTTTAGTGACAACTAAGAGACTTGCTTGTTGTATTACATAATTATTTTTAGTTTGCTGTTATGAACTCCCTGCAATATATTGTTTAAAACTTTTTTTTTCTTCTTTAATGTGAGAAAAACAAAACACTTTCTTTGAGGTGTACAGGGACTCATTTATAGACAGTGTATTTAGCTCAGAGCACATGAAAAAATGACTACTTGACTAGGTTAGCTTTGGGTACCCTCAGGCTCTTTGAGATTAGTTTTAGATTCATATGCTATGGTCACTCATTGACCAAGCTGTTTCAACCCTTATACATATCCAGCAAAGGATCATTTCCCTCAGGCATGGTTTTCTTTCAATCATATTTAGCAAAACCATTAAACACACTTGGGGTTTGCACTGAGGAGAGAAACAACTTTATATGTACACAATTCAAAACAATTTTCTTCTTCAGGAAGAAGAAAAAACTTGGTTAAGTGTTAAGGCTCAGTTTGTCAAGACTTAAGTTTGGTGCACCCTAAAAGGGTTCTGTATCACTTCCCCTGCAAATAAATTTCTTTTGCATTATTCCTAGTCATTTTGCCAATATTTTTAAAGTTGATGCAAAGATGCTTTATTCCTAAGCTAACAGAAAAATGAAATATTTTTATTTCAAAGAGTGTTTGACAGTTGATACAGTAGTGGGATTGGAAGCAAATGATACACTGATTACTTTTTATCTTTTTAATAGCCTTTACTTTAGCAACCAAATTTTATTTTTCAACAAATCCTCAAACCATAAGGTTTTCAGCTTCGATGTTTTTTAAAGAGAGTTCTTAACACATGCACAAGTACTGCCCCCCATATTTTTGAGCAGATGAGCATCCACAATAGTGGATGAAGAATCTATGTAGAGAAAGGTTGCAAAGCGGAATGGTTTGATGCCTCCAACTATGGCATTTAGCTGTGCCAGGTTTCTGATCCCCCACTTAGCTTCCTTCATGTGCAAAGTCATATTGGCTCTAGTTCAGTGAAATTCAATGCAGGAAGAGTAAGTGTTCACACATGAAGACTATTTGTAGGACTTGTTACTGGACCCTAAATTTGGAATTGGGAAGTGTTCCCAGATGGCCTATAAAGTGAGTATTTTTGGTTCTTAACTGAGAAAGATTCACAGTAAATTAAACGAGTTCTCTTTATTAAACATATCTTGGCCCATGGTTTACAGAAAATACTCTTCACTTGAACAGTGTAGCTTTGAATAGAGTAGAAATGCATGTGAGAAGGAGGTGTTGGGGTTTTTTGTGTGCTGTCTGTGGGTGTATTTCCCTATGTACAGAGTTATTGTTTGTGGGAGAACAGGGGGAATTCTTTTTCCTCATACGGTTATCTATTTTGGGTGGGTGTCTTAGAAAGAATTATCTCCCAAATTATCTGAGAAGTAAATGATGCTCTCCCTTCAAGATCTACCTTAATTCAAATGCAGTGTGTGGCAGGTTTCACTTAGGAGTTCAGACTCACCACTGCACTTCGACTACTCAAACCAGAAATCTCTGGTGACACTCCCTCTGCTTACCCTGGCTGGCTTTTACTTGAACTCTCTTGGATCTCTTTACACATGAAGGCATGTGTACATATTCACTCCCCCCCGACCTCCCTCCCTTCTCTGTATGGAGATCACCTGAACTGTTTAAATCTTTTGATTTAATTTTCATTTCTGATAGTATTGGAATTCCATAAATTTATATTAAAGATGCCATGATAGCTTATATCTATAAGCTCTTCTATAGTCAGATTTGGAATTTTTACAGGTGTCTTTCTTCAGATAGTATCAATGACATTCATGTAGAATTGTTTTTCTGTAATTGTACATCTTTGGTTACTGCAGGTATTTATGGTCTTGTTCATTGAGCTGTAAACATGAGGGTAAGAAACTTTCTTCTCTGAGGTGAGACCAAAATGGATAGATATCTGAGCAGTTATTTAGTTCTACAGTTTTCTCCTTTTCACGACTGTCTTGATGTTCATCATAACTGCTAGAATTCAGAATGAAAGGTAAATTGCAGACCTAATTTTTGCAAAGTCATATTTAAAACGCTCCTAACCTTTGATACTCCATTAAGTTGACTGGAATTTTAGTTTGTTCTTTTCTGTCTCCCTGACAACTTTGAACGGGGGAGTCCTGCTTGAGAAGCTCTTGAAACAGCCTTAGACCTGTACAACTCCAGGAATAATGCTAGTTTTTAAATCTCCTATTTCTGATTATATTTCCTATCTTATTAAAGTAGTATTAGGTTTTAAAGCATCAGACTGCCCTTTTTTAAGTTCTTATCTTGCTTCATGTAATGCCATTCTGGACCAGAGACTGAACCAAATTTTGCAAAGTGCACATTAATTTTTGGATGTTTCCCTTTCTCACAGTGTCAGAGTAACCAAGTTGCTTTTTGGTAAGGCTTGTTGAGCAATTGCCTGTGATCACAGTATATCTGTTAATATAACTAACTACAGTGCAGTTTAAGGCCTCTAATTTTAGTTTTCTATTATACCTCTTCTCAATTGTGCATCTTGTCATCTTCAGCTATTACGAATTCTAAATTTCAGCATTGAAAGTGCTAAACTATCTCTTCTAGTAGTATTTCATTAATGCTTTGTGATTTATTATTTCATTGTATGTAAAAGTCATGAGACATTATAGTGTGAAAAGTACTGTATAAGTTTTATTGTATTGTTTACTTCTTGCCTCTTAGGTAGAAGCAGCACTTACTTCCTGTCGATTTTTCAACAGTGAAAATTAGACATATTTTTCTTACAGGTAAAATAATTAGTGGTTTAGGTGAAAATTAATACAATTTGTGTGTTCAGTCATGCAGAATATCAGACTTTTTAAACAATATTTTCAGTTTCTGGCAGTTAGAAAAACAGATTATTCAGAATTTCATCCTTTTAAATATAAATTAGCACATTTGGATTTATTTTCTGCAATTTCTATAGCACACATGGTAGGCTACAGCAAGCATATTATCTCTGAAAAGCCCTTGTATCTTCTGAAAATATTAAATGTTTTAGAGACTTTAAGAAGAAAACTCAAAGTGAACATAATGGTCTAAATGCTCCCTATATGTGCATGTGAAATAAGTAACTTGAAATGTCTTAAGGTTTGAATTTCTTAAGGTGACAAAGCTTAGTTCTGCTTAGTGATGTGATCACCCAGTGACAGTACCTTTGCCTTCACGCCACGATACTGATTCTGCATCTTCCAAAGGCACATCCTGATGGCCTTTTTTTTTCAGGTACAATATCCCAGGATTTAAGTTGCTGGCAGAAACTTCCTGATGATCCTCGCGCTCCCAGTTTGTAAACTGGCAAAATTTCCACACTGTACAATCATGAAAAGCTTTTTTGTGTGGATCGCTCCTCTTATATATGAATAGGTTCCTAGTCTCCTCCAGCACCACCTGTAGTCAATAGAGAAAGGAGCTCCTGCAGAGAGGAACTCAGAGCACCTACATTTGGTTCCTGTTCCGAATCATCTGGAAGAGGATCCCTCTCTCCAGTCACTCTAGAAGCCAACTGACTAAGCGAGGTGCCCAAAGTTGAGCTGTATGAATGTTTTGTTTGTGTTTCATGACAGTTGACTTCAAAACTGTTGTTTCGTGAACTTCCCTAGGAAAAAATATTGACCCAAATCTTGTTTAAGACTTAACATGGAGATACTTTATGGATGTCTGAGTTCAGTAGAGTTCGGGCAGAATTTTCCCCCCCTGTGTTTGTGTGAAACAGGAATCTGAATTCAGTCACATCTACTTCCAAACAGTTCGGGTTTCTACAAATTAGCACAAGGAAGGTTTTTAATGTTCCCTGCAATTAAAGTAGTTCTGTGTTACATTCAAGCAAAAACTACGCTTTGGCAGCGTGGTGAAACATTAGAGAATTTGCTTCAAACTAGTTACAGAAATTGAATGATGGGACAAATTTAAAAGTGGCAGGAGGGGGTGAAATATTTTATTTAAAAAATACTCCGTAAAGACAAACATGCAGTAAATTAGCATTGTGCTTTCACAGTTATTCATGGAAACATGTTTGAAAAAAACTATGGCGTTGGTTTGTTTATTATTTGGCAGAATTTTGCAGTGTTTTGTTAGTTTTCCACCGGCCGCTCTGCTTAGAGCTCCTTGGGAGGAACACCAGAAATCTTTGAGGAAGCCTTCAGAAAAGAAGAACCAGATGCGGAGGAATGCAGCCAGAAGGACAGTGCAAGGCAACATGCTCAAAGCTGGGCATTCCTTTTGAAAGCCTGTTCACCCCAATGGCATAATTTTGAGCAGTACATGTATGAAGTGAGAAAATTATAGAGATCCATGGACCTACCTGCATCTTGTCCTGGAATCTTTAAAAGCTGCAGTTAAAAGTGCAAACCAAACTTCCTTTGCATTTACAGCAGGTAGTATTAATTTATGTCATTTAGATTAATAGCAGTTGCTGTTCAACAATAGCTGTTGATAATCTAGTATTGTTACAACAATACGCAAAAACCTGTGTCTAAAGTCGGGGTGGGGGACAGGGAGAGCAGCCAAATGCTCCACCCTGTTTTTATTTTTATATATCTATATCTATATCTCTCTATATATAATTACTCTGTCCACACACACAGAAATGATAACTTCAGTATGTTTATTGGGAGTGGTGAAAAACAGACACTTGCAAATTAAGTGAGACAAGGAACAACAGATTGGAGCTGTATATTTTTTTAAATGTTGCTTCCAACCACAGTGTAAGTGTTAGAAAGGAGGGGGAAGCTTTTTTGGGAAATATATTGGGGTTTATTGCAATAAATGCTTCTGGCTCGAAGACATCCATGGTTTAACCTGGTAATCTGTGAGAAGTAGAACGGCATGTGCTGGCAGAAGAGAGCAGAGCTGTGAAAAGGATCTGTCCTTAGGACCTGTCTATCTTTCTGTTCATAATAAAAGCAAGAGAAAAAAGAAGCAGTGTTATCAGTACACTTCTGCAAGTGAATTAGCTAGCACAGATTTGATAAAGCTTATAAACCCTCTAGAGCAATCGTGACAGTTTGCTGGCTTGGGCTTTGTCTGCTGCCAGTTACTCCTTGCTAGTGGCACTCTTTATTTATGCTTCAGTACCACGTTATCCTCTGGGCTTCAAACAGAAGGGACCTGTCTGTAAGTGTTTTGGTTGTGGTGTTAAAAAATAAGAGTGCAGCAAAACACATGCAACAGTGCCCAAGATCCGTTTCAGCCAGTTTCCCTTCTCGTGGTGTTGCTTCCCCGTGACTGTTTGGTACGCGCGGAGCGTGGCTGAGGTGGTATATGTCTGCCTTCCACTAGAGAGTGTTACAGAGTTATTTGAATGAATGAAAAAATCCAAATGGGTGCATTATCTGCTTTGTTGTAGGTAAAATGCAAAGCGGTGTGACCTCAAGAACAGGAGATAGGTGTGCCTGCCTACATGTTTTCCATTTTCTACCACTGCCATTTATCCTTCACTCTGCAGCTAAAAATGAACATAGTGCGGGAGGTAGCCACATTTTAATACTCACCAGTTTTTTTATCCGTTTGACAATGTGTACACATTAATGTTATAGTAAATATATAATCTGATACTCTTTGCTCTCTTTTGTACTCAAATTAAATATATACTTCAAAATGTTAGCATGATTTTGGGGTCGATTATCACGTGCGTGTTCTGAGCACAAGGCATTGACAAATAGGGTTTATATTTTGGATCAGCCTATGTAAAACGCTACGCATGGGAATCTTGGAAAGAAAGTTGCAGTCCATTAGCGAATTCTCATATCTGGATTGAAGATGTATATGCATAAGTAGAGAAATTGAAAAATGGTGTTAAGTAGTCAGAAAGTCTCCAAAGGGAGATCTGGACAAGAAGCTACAGTAATAGCATTAGAAGGCTATTATTATAAAAAGAAAAAGAATAACTTAAAAGTGAGGCCAATAGTAACACTCCAAATGCATAAAGTAATTCCTTTAGCCCCTGAAATTTTATATGGAAAGGCAAACACTGAAAGTATTGCTTTTCAGGTGTGTAATGTCATTGAATAACTCCCATTCCTTTTTCTAAATGAAGGGTTACTCATGAAGATACTTTATTTAAAATAATAAATTAAAAATGTAAATATTGTGCTGACTACTGTAGTGCTTAAAATGGGGTTTAATCCTAAAGGTCAATTTAGGTGAACTCTCCTGTCCCTGAATTCCAGCAAACTCTGCAATTCAGCTGTTTTCTGTCATAGAGGACTGATCCCTCCTTTATTCCAGGTTTGTGGTCCATGGCCAACATCTTTGTCTGGTGTCCACAGGTTTCCCTCTGCTTTAATGAATGTGATACCTCAGGTGACACCAGCTGAGAACCTGTCTGATCCCATCCTGTCCCCACATCTGGGGACACACAGAAACCTCAACAGGCACACTTTTATTCCCAGATGATTTCCAGATCATAGGAAAAATTTTAAAGGCTCTGGAAATCTCTAAGATAGAAGCAGCAGGGCCAATCGGGCTCAAAATCTTCATTTCCTTACCTTTTACTTGAGAAAACAGGGGGCTAAAGGGATGAATCAGGGGCCTAAGCATCCCTTGGTGGTACCAGTGGTTGTTAACAGACCACAGCTGAAGGGGTCTCGAGGACTGGAGTGCAGAGTGATAAAAAGGGATTTCTCCTGAAGTTAAGACAAAGCAAGTAGTACAGTGAGAGCAATTATGCCAGATCCTACTATAGTGAGGTGAGCAGTAAGCTAGATTTGTAATGCCATTGAGAAACCGTAAGGTCCTGAGAGTTAAAGATCCTGTGATACATCTTTCTAAGGTTACACATACTTATCTGTGACAATCTCAGACTTTGTTCTTAAAAACTTTCAATTTGTTTTACCTATTTAAATCTCTCTGCAGTTAGCTCCCCTCTGTATTTCCACCCTTCCCTACTGGAAAGGTACAGTACAAGTAATGTAATCAAATCTATTTGATTTTGTTAAAATGAGCTTGAGCTGCTACTGCTCCTTTGAGCGTGTAAAATTGATTTGGGGGGGTCTTTTGAAATTTTTGCTATTAGTTCTGTTTGGAACACACATATGTTGGAGCAAGGGAGGGATTTTCCCATTGTGATCTGGCATTCGTTGCTAAATGAAGGGAAATGTGCAGCTGTGGACAACTAAAAAACTATCTGAAAGGATGTACCCATCTCCAGCCAACAGTTTTTAAGTATAGAGGTGTGGATAATAATAAATAACGAAAAGAATCCCCATGTTGCTGACCTGAGCAGATACTGCTCTTCCAGTGGCAGCGGGAGATGCAACTCCTCAGTCCAGCATTTGCTCCTCAATCCACTCCATCTCCCAGAGTACCTATTAGTGAAGATTAAGAAAATCACCAATGTATATTTTTTCTAAAAAGAAATGGAGAACGTCTACAGGTAAGCTTTAAAAAAAAAAAAATTATGAAATTCTTTTTTACTGCTGTTTTCTAGAACATAGTGGGGCATCTGCACTATTATGGTTACAGGAAGAGGGAGGAGGTTTCTGTGGGTCTGCTAGTGGCTCCACAGGAAGGTATGAGTAACTCTCTCTTTATCTCAGTTTACCCTTTATAGTTAGAATTGAAACATGTCTTTTATGGACTACACAATCATGTTTAATTAATGTTTGAGGACTGTGAGACCCTTTAATAAGGAGTTGCTATTTATGAAAGCAAAGACATATTTATTAATAACCAGGTGGATGTTTTGCACTTTGTCTTCTCATAAATAGTACCCTAAAGAAAAAAAAATACAAGTAGAAACATTTTTAGGAGCTTTTGGATAAGAATTGCTACCTCATTACTGAACTGAAGTAACTTTGAAAGATGGCTTATACAGCCATACTATGTGCACTTTTATTGCATGAGGGATTTCTAATAGTCAATAGAAGTTCCTTCCTGAGGACCTGGAGAGAGTGTGATCTAACTCTTTCAAGTTAATCATGAACCACAGAGCAAGCACTGAGTAAACGGATAGCATAAATTGAAAGGTCACAGCCTGTATTGAGAGAGAGGCTGTAGTATTTCCTTCTTAAAAGAAACATGACAATTCATTTTGATCTCTGTCATAGAGGTATAGACAACTGAAGGTGAGAGATGCTCAAACAGAGCTCAGCAAAAGGGACTGGGTGCCTTAACACGCACCTCTTGTGTCCTCACCACTCCTGTGCCCCTGACAGCAGAAGGAAAATGCAGTCTCAGGCTGTGTCAAAGCTCTATGTTCATCCCTTTTCTTCAGCTGCAATTCATTGAATCCTTGATGGTTTGACTTACGGGTGCACCACAGTGAGTTTGGGGGAATGTCTATGAGGAAAAAGCTGCAGAAATGTCTTTATTCTCCTTTAGATATCTCACTGGATCAAAGGATACCTTAGACCTTGCACTCGGTGTAATATAGATACGTGTGTGTGTTTGTTCGTGTACATAACTGATGAGGCAGCAGAAAATGGAGCTTGAAAATATTAATATCCAACATGTATTAGAATTTGATCATACTAGCAGAATCTGTAAGTTAACGAGAGTATGTCTGTGAGAGGATGAGATGATCATCCAGAAATAATAGAATTTGTGTTTCAGTGTGAGAAAACTGTAAAGGTTTAAAGCCAGGATGTATGTTTATCTGTTCGGTTTTTTGTTGTTTTTTTTTTTCTTTTCCCTGAAATATCTCTTTGTGCCAGGTATTGTATATCCTCCAGTCATAAGAGCTACTAGTTTAAACAGGAATAGATATGTAGAAGCATATTCATGCTGTACACTCTAGGGCAGGTGAACACTAAATTTACCTCCAAGTGCTTTAAATGTCAAATAAGATTAACCATCCACTAATCCGTCTAACAATTCACTAGAAGTTCTGCTCTCTGGCAATGATTTTGCATAATAGACAAGGTAACCCCTTTGCTGCCTGATAGCTCTTCAGCATATGGCCAGCAAAAACAAGCACGTGTTGGATGATGGGGCCATTTTACATGCAATGAGCTGTTCCACATAACCTTTACCTTGATGAACAGCAAACATTGCCCAAAGAATCCCACAGAAGAATCACTAAGTGGTTTACAGAAGTTAATGGCCAGGCACTAATGTACCTGCTCCTATATTTAGATGGAGAAAACAGTGATATGTGTGTTTAAAGACCACAAATGTTGCTAGATTTTTGCAGAAATAAAGGTAAGAACAAACTATCATAACTGAAAATTTCATCCAAAATTAAAACGAAGCAAAAAGAAGGGAGGGAGGAATATTCTTGTTTGCACATATAACAAGACTACCTAAGTGTAGCACAGTTCTTCCTGGTTCAGGGAAAACCAGGTTCCCTGGTTCCTCAGCTTCAGGAGCTGAGTTGTAATTCCCGATCTATAGCAATAGCCAGCAGGAGAAGGAAATGAACATTGCACAGGGATTCAATTAACTGTGGAAGAATACACTGGATTTTGGAGAAGAAAAGGGACCCCCTCTTTGAATAAGTTTTAACACCTTGACAGAAAAGTCAGATCAATTAGATTTTCCTCAGACAAAACAAAGCATATATTTATTCAGAATTGTCTCAGAGTCCTGGGAGAAATTTGAATCGGAACCCATATTAAAAAAGCCATCTGGGAACATCCTGCAAAAGGCATCCTGATGTAAAGAAATAGTATTTTTGCCATCGGCTTAAGAAAGGTCTCTCATCACACTTGACCTTGGGATCTAATTAACATCCTGGAAAAAATGTTATTATTACTACTTAAAATATAAGCGGGTGCTAGTAGTATTTTCTTAACACAGTCTTTTGTTTCAAACCTTGACAATAGTTATATTTTGGAGAAGCGTAAAAGCTTGAATTTGGAAAGCAAATATCAAAATATTGAACAGGACAGTAGGATACTTTAAAAATTGCAGGAAGGTGAATCATATTAAAGAGTGTAGCTACACAAAAGGGCACGGATCCAGAAGTTGGTGCTGTTTAGGGCAAGCGAAGGAAATGAGCTTTCAACCGTGCTGATTGTGCCAGAGGTCTCTGCGCCACGAGGCCAGGGAAGGGAGCCGGCGTGCGAACGCCTGCCCTCCGCCGCTGCGCTCGGAGGGCTTTCAAAAGCCTCCGGTCTGTAGTCCAAGAAGGACTGTATTGTTCAGCCAAATATTCCAATTCAAGCAGAGAGATTTCCCACCCTGCATCCAAACAAAATGAAGTCAGCTTTGACTCTGCAAAATGTCGATGAATTCTTCAGAGTAAATCAGCCCTGTCAGTCTGATACGGAACTGTCACCTACTTGTGACATAATATAATATGAAATGATATTGAACAACATGCGTTTGGCACTAAATTGTTAGCGGGTTTTAGCTTTGACAGCAGCAAGTTTATTGCTTTAATCCCAAGGTCTTTTAACCCTCTTTGACATAAATTGAGGTTGGCTTTTGTGAGAAAACTCCACTTCACTCTCTCTTCCTTTACCTAAAACTGCTTTTAACAATTTATGCTCATACATCAGACACTCATTTTGAGTGACAAAAAGAAAAAAGATCTATTAGAATAGAAGGAAAAAAGGGTCAATTTAGGTTAAGCAGTGTATGTCTCTCTTGGTAGGCATGTCACAGCTTTCTTCAGGTGAATGTGAATTTTAAGTTGTAATAGTGTATTGCTGTAGCAAAATAAAACAAATCTGTGACAAGAAGAGAGAAAAAGTATTGCAGGAGAAACACTGATAACCTGCAATAAGACTAGTCTTCCTTTTTTTGATGCAATTTAATTTATTCCTAAGCCTGGGTCCATTTTGAAACTTTTCTTGAAAGATCAAAGGATTTTCTTCTTTATCCAAACACTGTAGAGACTAGTTTAGTGACGGTCATGTGTAGAAGTACAGATGTATAGAATAGATACTACGTACACACAGTTTTGTTGAATAGTATAGCTGGCTGATAGCACGTAATTTAATATTTCACTTTTTTGAGACACCTTGTTTAGTTTGATAAGTACGTACACATTGTCATCGGTGCTCTGATAATCCCATCACAGAAATACATCATATATGAACTATAACATCAATAACACAGGACACTTTTATCACCCTTGTTTTTCTATTCTCAATTACTGTATGATGCTCACAGTGTTGCTTTGAAATCATTTCTTTATTACCTTTAAAGCTCAGCTGAATCTGCCCTTGAACTGTGTAATAATGGAGAGTGAACACATTACCAGCATATTTGCAAATTATTTTTTTTTAATGTTTTCTTTGTTCTCACATAGGGAAGACTGTGTTATTGATCTACCATAATTTCTACAGAAAAGAGAAGTAAGGAAAATATTAGGCAAAAGGAAACTTGTGTTTCTCTCCAAGTGTGAGCATTTAAAAAGTTTTTATAAATGGCATTTTTTTCTTTTCTAAAACCCAGATTTTTCTGCTTCTCTTATTTTATGTAATTTTTCTTATTTATGTTATTTTACTGTTATTATCTATAACTTGCTTATAGCAATTTTGGTCCTGGCTAATGTTTAATACATAAACAAGTTGTTCCATGAGCATCAAAAATGACATAATCTGTGATCTCCTGTAGATTTGTGTCCTGTTTCTCTTACACCCCTCCCCACGGCAATAACCTCATTTCCTCCATGGCTTTTGGCGTCCCCTCCACTCCAACACCTTCAACTCCCTCTTCATATCCCCTGTCTCCTCCACTTCTTCCAACTTTTCTACTGTAATATCTTCAGCTGGATGCCTAGAGCTGACTGCAATGCACTGTTGCTCTACTCAGTCATGTTCCTCACAGACTGAATACAAAATTAATACCAATGAATAAATACAAATCATAAATGAACTTCACTGGATTTTTATTTTGGGAACTCCATCCCCTAAATCAGGAAAATACCAAAGTAGCGAAAATGTTTCTAAACCTTCTATGACAAATAGTGTTATTTTGCTTCCTATTTATATTATATAGAAAATATATTAATGTTTCTATAGATTATAATCTATAGCGTTCTGTATCCTAGAGATATGTTGATAGCTGTGTTATGTTCTAAGCACATCTTGCTATACATCAAGATTAAGCCAAAGTAATATTAATTTTGAAGTTTGTCCACATTTTTCCAGCCTTGGCATCTGATTTCTTTTTTCTTCATCCTTCTCCTTATGTGTGCTTTGCTTTGAATGCAGGCTATGCCCAACTGCTGCTGATGCAAATCCTGACTTCTCTAAAACCAAGGGCAGTAATTTCTTAATCAGGATTTCGCCCTACAGAGTGACTGCCCCTGCCAGAGCGTAACACAGTGTCTCCACCAGGCGTTTTCCTTCGGTAGGTCCGGCACCACCAGCCACGGTGCTCTTCAGCAGAGCTGGGCTCCTACAGCATTGCTCTGACTCTGTAAGCATTTGATACTGGCAGCCCTTGCAGTTTCCCTCCTTCGTTACAGTTGTAAGTATAAATTCCACAACACTTCCAAATCCTGACAGAATGAAACTTGGGGAATTGGGAAAATGGGGTTTAGCGTATGAATTGTGATCTTGTCCATGCAATAAAAAGCACTATCAGTGGGCATTCAGCAGCTGAATTACACTCATGTTGTTTGTATTTTTATGGACACTGTTATAACTATAGTCAAGTATGATTTAACTTTAAAAGGGATGCTGTAACATTGTTCAAGTCCAGAGCTGCCATAATCTTTTGTGGTAAATCTTTTGGATTTTATCTAGCTTTTAAAAAGGAAGGTAATACAAAGAAATAGTAATAGAATACACAGAAGCTGCATTTACAATGACTTGCTAATCCATCCTTTTTATTTGGTTTTGCATACATGCAAACATTTCTGAGCATGGTGGTTTTGCGCATTGTTTTCTTCTACATTGCATCAAACAGGCATCCCTTATAAAACGTAGGATCATTTTGCAACCTAATTCCTACAAATACCACGTGTATACAATTCTGAGAATTCTGTTGCTTACGCATTTCAGTAGCACAATTTCATTCTAACTATTATGGATGTACAAGTTGCATTTGCTTTTAGAAACTGGTTCAAAATAATTAAGGTTACTTTTGGTTTTAAACATTAAATGTATTCAAAATCAATATCTTATTTTGATTCTAGATGCTCTTGTGGTACAGAACAGGAGATGGAAGCTGTTTTGGTCATTGTCACTAATTCTGTGTGAGGCCTTAGCTGACTTGCTTAGATTTTCTCAATCTTTTTGCTTATCTGTAATTTCTTGTCTCTTGTTTGGCTTATTTCACTAATGTTTGCAAACTGGTTTTAGATACTTACATGGAAAGTGCTCAACAAGTATTATTTGCTGTTAGGTCTGAAAGTGGACATTTGCTGCTCTTGTCATAGACGTAACGCATGTAATGATTTTCAGGTTTTATAAATAAATAATCCATGCTGATGGATATTTGGGGACAGCTATGCAATTAAATAATTTAGCTCAGCACAAATAGGGTCTTGTAGCTAAAATGTTTAGTTGGAACCTCAGAAGTTTTATTATGCAGCGTAGGACAGTGAAATTGCAAGTATAAAACATACCCTGACTCCCCATTTCTCAGCATTCCTGTCTTAGAAAAAAAACTGTAAGCAAGAGTAAAAGATTCTTCATTCCTTCAAGGCATTCCCTGAGGGCTTGCCTGCCCTAAATAATTACACAGCCTTAAAACAGTTGTCAGCCACCGCAGTCAGGACTGCTACCTCTCACGATTTTATCGAGAATCTTGCCGATAGCTGCCGCATGTTTCGGAGCCCTGCCTTTGGACTTGTAACCCTGTAAGAGGGTCTCAGCTCACCTTAGTAAATGAATGGAAGTTTCAGGCTCCTTGTTGTTAACAAAAGCTTGAAAATGTAAAATGAAAAGAATCAAGCTTCAAGGTGGTGACGTCCTCCTGCCTCCTCTTATTATTGTTAGAAATCCCTAGCCTTTTAAGCTGTATCTCCTAATTTCTCTTAATTTGGGCTTGCTTAAGGCACTGTTGACTGTTTGGGACAAGGTTGTGTCTGTTGCTGTGTGTCTGGCCACAGTGCTAGATAGTGAGTCTCACAAGAAGCCTTTTTCACCTTTCTTGTACCTGTTTCATTAGTGTTAGTATGGCAGCAGGAACAGCCGCTGTCCCTCAGTACGCTCCATCCTACATTGTCTTCTATGCAGCTAGAACGAATGAGCTGGCATTAAGATTGAGATGATCTGGCTCTGCCCTGCTCTTGAAGGAGCTCCTGTTCCTTTACTCAGTGATGTCTGTACTATTACAAATGTGACCTAAGTTTGTACAGAGACTGTTTAAATTTGTAGTAGCCAATATGGGTAACCATAACTCCATTTACCTTTATTCCCTAGGTATAACTAGGACTGGCTAACATGGAGATATAACTAATAAGGATGCTGAATTATTCTAATTAAAGCATGTTTGTGAATGGTTTAATTTTCCAGTTTAGAAGAGCTTCAGAAGGGGGAAAAATACCCAACAAAATATTGCCCTTGCCTTTTAGTAATGTCTAGGCCATCCTTGGTTTTTGATTCCTTTTATTCCAACCCCTCCAACATGACCATCTTGCTCAAGAAGAGAAAAACAAAAAGGCCAAGGAAAGAAAAAAAAGTAAATTGTTCTGCTATTCTCTCTTACTGGGCAGTCTTTTGCTAGTGCATCTTTGAGGTTATGGAGAGAGAATGTATGTCTGAAATTTAAGTTAAACCTGTCCCTCTCTGTATTTCCTACTCCTTCCTTAGCTGCTTGTCTGAGCTCCACTGCTACTGATAGTAGGGTTATGGAGTGCTGCTTCAGTTTTTTGGTTCTAGGGAATTATTTTACCTGATTTTTTTCCTGGAATCTTATTCCATATGTTATTTAGGCTGGAATCTAAGGCTTGTTTCCCTAGGCGAGTTCAAGTAGGTAGACTGCAAAAGCTAGTTTAAGTTTATGTAAATTAATAATGATATTTCTAAGCAGAGGATCAGGGTGGGGAGCAGAGTGTGATTGTTGCTTTGATTCCTAATTCAGGAATTTGTCTTTACAGAAAAACTTCAGGTTGAAAAATTAATTGATTCAGTTTGTTAATTCCAAGCTAAAAATGACAAATTTCTATTAGGTCACCGCTCCCTCTTTCTTTGTTTGTATTGTCATCAATAGTCCAGCTTCTAAATGGACCCCAGGACCTCTGACAGACTAGAGCGAGCTAGGTGGGAGAGGCTTCAGGATTTAGCCCTTCATGGGAACAAGGATATGCTGCCTCTGCCCATATTCTGCTCAAGCAGAGCTCCTGGTGCTGCTGGGATTGATTGCATTTACACAGTGTTACCGTGATGCAGTGCATATATGACGTAGCGCGTGGAAACAGAATGCCCACGGTCAGAAAGAGCCTGTTAAATAACAACATAATTAATCACTCCTGAGATAAGAAATGAGAAGAGACAGATTTTTTTTTTTTGTTTAACTTTTTTTTTTTCCTTGGCCCATGGCTTTCCTGATCAGAGCTTAGATGCAACCAATAGCTGGAATCTAGTCCTAAAGCCAAGTGTCTGTTCTGAGAATGGGGGTGAATGAGTCCTTATACAATCTTCCTTTCACTGGGTAAAAGTGTCTGGGGCTGGCTGATGTAGTATCCCTGTACAGCTCACTGGAGAAGTTGTTCTGCATGTAGTGCAAATGTACTGCAAGTTTTTTCAAAATTCGTAAAGCTTGGAGTTCTTCCCATCATTGTGGGAATTTATTTGGTGCATGAGTGATTTGTATGGATCTCATTTTTCTCCTTTGTTATTAAAAAAAAACCAAAAAGTGCACTTAGGAATGCCTTGTGTTTTATCTAGAACTTAGTCATTAGCACAATATCACAATCAACAAATAATACCAGAGCTGAAAAACAACAAAAAAAGCAGGATGAAAAAAGGTGACAAGAAAGGAGGAGACACAAGTATTAAAAAGTATTGTAGATAAAGAACTGTTGACTGCTACTCTTGTAAATATTTCAAAATATAGATCCAATGTTTTATGGGTCACTAAAACTACTGTAAATACACCAGCTGAATCCCAAATACATCATTCTCAATCCCCGGCAAAGACAAAAAAATGCAGCTATAATATACCCTTCGTCATCCCTTGCAAACTTGGATTTAGCTGCAGAGCAAGATGACTGCAGATAGAATATTCAACCATAGGAAAGAAAAAGAAACCCAATCCTGTCTTACTGTCCAGTTTTCTATGTAGTATATAGTGTAGTACAGCAGTAGATCCCTGGCACCTTGAACTTCCCTTTATTTTTTTCTGGTTCAGCTGTAAAAGCCGATCAAACTTCTCTAAGTGGCTTGGAAACTAATTTCATGCCTTACTCTACCTGCAAATTCAGAAGAAATTATTCCTAGGGTTTGTACTAAATCTATTTTAAAAGTCTTTTCATATGCATCCGTGGAGGGCAGGCTCTCAAACACTGATGAATCCCACCTCTTAGCAGGTTCATTGCATGATTTTTTAGTAGTGCAGAGACAAAATGCAAGTCCAGTGTCCCTTCTCTGGAAAGGAAGGACACTGATCCTGGAATTTTATAGTCAGGACCAGGATTATGCTATAGCTTTTGTGTCCCTATATCATAAACTACTTTTTTTTTTTTAATTTATTTTATCAGGCTCTGCCTTCCATTATCTCTTTAAGATTTTGTCTTTGAGTGTAAGCATTTGACTCGATTCAGGTTGGGTTCTATAGGGATGCTGTTATATACACTGGTCTGTGGTTGCCAACCTAAGCAATGCGTGGCTCTGGGAATGCGGTAAGTAAATAAAGCCTCTAACAGCACCAAAAAGAATGAAGTTCAAAAAAAGCTTATGAAGAAGAAGATGACCCACAATGTTCTGGTGTCAGAAATCCGTTTCCCAGATTGCAGTTAGGAGACAGAGATTCTTGCGCTGCACTGGATCCTTCAGCCTCAACAACTTTCTCCTGTTTTCAAGACAACTCTCTAGTATCTTTTCTCAGCTGCTGCTGTGTGAGTGAAGATGTTGGTTCACAAAAGACTGTTTGATCAAATACAGCAAACAAAGCCTGAAAAAGTACAACTTCTTTCCCAGATCTCCCCTGCTTTCCTTATCCCCGCTCTAAAAATCCTAGTCTATAACCACTGTTAGCAGGGGAATTTTAAGAACTTTTTTCTCCATGTGAAGGTTAAATGCTCCTTAGCACATCAGCTTAGAGCAGGTCAGTCCATCTTCAAAAGCGATTGGCTCCGAATACCAGATATTTAGACATTCTGTCTTAAATCTCAGCAGGGGAAATACAGTTCATACTTACCTCTGCTGGTTTTCCAGTTTTCCTGACTAAGCATGGAATTTTCTATAGTTTCAGCCTTCAAGTTCAACAAAGTGGCTCTGCCATCAGTCAGTTCCTATAGGGGAATGGAAGGGGAGGAGGCGAGCATGGGCTGGGGAGGAGAGGAAGCGGAGAGAGGCTGTTGTCTTTTGTTTTCCTGCAGGGTTTGTCTAACAGCTAACAGGATTAATGAAACACCTGGCATAGATGCAATTAACTATTTTGCTGTTGAGGCTGAAAACTACATAATGAAAAAGTTTTTTTTCTTTAAATAAAAACCACCAAACCCAAACAACAAAATTCCACAACTTTTGACGTGGTTTTGTCAACAAAGGATCATATTGCCCAGTTATGATAATAACGTTTTGTATCAAGTAATTTTCAAGATTTCTCCATTTATATCGATATATTCAGTAATGTTCTTTCCAGAATTACTAGTACCCTTGCTGTACAAGAATTGGGTGTTACAGATACAAAGGAGTTTTACTGTAGCAGATGGACACTTTCAGTGGGTAGAGATCCAGAAAGTTAATTTGCAGGGCTAGTGATTAACATCGTTGGTGCTGTGCAGTATTGCTTGGTAATGCCCACCTTCATCCTGTTGTATAAACACCGAGTGGATTGCTGACTATATTGTTGTTGATAGCTCCTTAATTTTGCTTTGAAAACCAATTTCAGGATAACGACAAGTGTACAGCAAGGAATATTTGAGCACATTTGAGTAATATTTTTCAATTTTTTTCTTTAACTTCTTAAAGGTAAACTTATGTGTGAAGTATTCTTCTGTACTAAAAGGTTAGAAATAGAAACTACTAGAAATATTGTGGAATTGTTAGCAAACAGAGAGACGGGATTACGGGGTGGAAAACTATAAATGATGGATGAACTTCACTCTGGAAATGAGAAATAATGTTGTTTTAAAAGCAGCATTTCATCACAGATTAAGAAACATCCTTTCTGTTCTGTGGGCATGTTTCTGTACACAGGCAAAATTATGTTTTGTTTTTTTCAGAGAATGACTATTAATATGTCTGTAAAATAGCAGCATATCAGAACTGGTGCAGTCTATAAGAAA
>NC_044012.1:12930000-13030000 GCF_900496995.4 Aquila chrysaetos chrysaetos
TCGGTTCTTTTCAGCCTCTGGTGGACCAGAGGATATAAGGCTTCCGAGGTTTGATTGATTTAAGGTAGAATAGGTCAGTCAGATGCAGGAGTCGGAGCGCTGGATCTTTTCAGATAAAGAGAGCCTGTAATTACAAGCCAGTTCCACAAGTTTAAGATTACTCGCAGATCTAAAACTGTAGCTGTATTGACAAGTATACAACTATCAATATATTCTCCTCCTATTTCATAAAAGGTACAAAATTTGAGTATCTTCTCTTTACTTTGTAAACACAATTAAAGAAGATTGGGAGGGATAAAGTACAAAGGTGGCTTTCTAAGTACCCTTTCCATTACAGAAAAAAAACCCCTCAAAAACTCTCAGAACTTTTGCTCAGACAAGTCTGTTTTAATAGGCATAATGTATAAATTGCTTTGATAACCATATTCCTCCACTACCTTTATATTTTGAAGTATTCGCTCTAGCTTTAATTTTATTAATGTATTTCTTTTATCTTTCATCTGAATAGTGTTCTGTATGTAAAGTGACCAAATGTGATTAATGATGAATAGATTAAGATGGGACAGGGTGTTTGAAAAATGACTTAAGTAGTGCATGTAAGTCACTGGCTATAGTCCCAAAATGCAAATTCTGGTTAAGTTAATGACTGGAAAATCATGATGGCACTGGTGTATGAGTTCTGCATTATTTGAAATTGTTTTATAAACAATAAATAATTAACATTTTATGTTGGGACTAGTTAATAGTATCACACAATTATTTCTATAGGCATTGGTACTTTATAGTCAAAATTATAAATATAATTGACTTATAGGATTATAATTTTTTGCTGTCCAGAGTTTGTAACAGTTTTGCCTTGCAAATTGCATGCTGAAGTTCATGTCCCATTAAAGGTTGGTACTTTATTAAAATGTCTGGAATAATCTTGTTTCCAATAGGTATGCGTGGTCTTTCTGCAAAGAAGATTCTGAACATCCTTTAGGTTGGGATTTCAGGAGGGGGAAATTTGTTAATATGTTCAGTCCTGCCTGACAAATGAGCATTATCGTCAATGTGGGTGCACATTTCCACTTATCCTTTTTGTAGCTGGAAAGCTTTATGAAAAATAAATTAATAATGCATACTAAATTATGTCTGCAAGAGACATTTATGTATATATTGCTAGCTTCAAGACTGATTAGATTTACATTTCTTTAAAAATGACTTTTTTCTCACACATCCATAATGCCTTTAGAATGCACTGCATGATAGAAAAATGCAATCTTGATTTCAGTTGAATACCTGGAAGGAGTGTGTTTTTCCCCTATTAATATGTACATGTGCTCCCCTAGAGTTTGCGTTATTTTTTCTAAAAGAGACTGTTTTCTTGAATTACCCCAGCCCAAATATATGCCTTAGGATGCGAAATGCAGCAAAGTAGATGTCCTATTATCATAACTGGAAAGAGGTCCATTTAATAATAGCCTGCATTAAACAAGACTCTGCTAACTATACAGTAAAGTCTGTTTTTCACTGGAGAATGTAAACCATATGTTTTAAATGCAGCTAAAAATGGATGCAGTGTGCTATTTCCTTCCACCTCAGCCTGCAGTGTATTACTTAGATTTGCAAGGCATAGCCACCACTAGTACTTAACACTGCTGAAAGAGCCACCCTTCAAGGTTTTTTTAACCACAAAGAAAAGAGAAATATAGTAGCATCGATTGTTAAATCCTGGTGCTTGTTACTCACTGCCCGCACACAGAACATCATGCCTTTGTAGCGGTGAGGAGAGTTGGTATTTATCAGGGTTCAGAGCTAGTTCAGCCACACACTTGACAAATTATTTGTGGAATTGTTGTATTCACAGTCACTTAAATAAGAATCTGTCAACACAAGGCTGTGCTTTGTTGCAGCAGGTCTCACAGTTTTTCCTGCGCACTCAAAGAATGATGGATTGGAGGTAATGCAAATTCACTACCATTTTATATGCTGGTGCCTTCTTCATAGACAGGAAACATAGCTCAGTATCATCTTGTAAAATGCCTTAACTGTAAAGGCCTAGTTCAGTGTTGAAAGTGCTTTTTAAAAATGGTATGTTGGAACAGGGAAATGTAATTCAAATATTTTCCTCACGTCTCATTTTAGAGACTGTTTGTCGGAGCAGGTGTGCGTTCAGATTTTCCCAGGCTAAGTAGGACATATGCTTATCTGTGCTTGGTAATTAAAACAAATTAATAAATACAATTATTTGATTTTATGGCAACTTAAAAGTTAAGACTGCTTAACGGGATATTAAATTTAAAGAGCTCACACAGAAGAAAAGATGTTCATTTAGGTAACTCAGTCTGCATTGCTGATAGCAATTCTTTTTGTAAATTCATTTGCCCGGCAAAGAATACCCATCTTAAAGCTCTATAACCGATTCTAAAAGGTATAGTTCAAAGGTAAAAAACCACGAGCCTTTGACAGAATGGAGCTTGCAATAATAAGTAAAAAACCTTATCTATGCTGGCAAGCATTTTTTAGGTTGCTGTCCAAAACTGGAATGTTTTGCCCAGAACTAAAGGCAGCCACAAAACTCTTGCCACTTCCTACTCCAGCAGAAGTCGGAGCTTTTCCTTGCCCTGCTCCCAGACCTGCCACAGCCATGAGGGAGTGCCGGAGCCCAGCAACAGCCTGGGACAGCACTGGGGAGGAATGGAGGGAGCTGGAGGCAGCCCTTGAGGATTTCAAAATGAATAAGGAGAAGTAATAGCATGCACTGGATGAGGCTTTTCTGGAAAGTTCTCATCGCAGTTGAATAAACAGAGTTATGGGCTATTTAAGTTATATCTCTGTGCCTTTTTCTTTTTGGTTGTTCAGGAAAATTGATCTTTCTGCACTAGGAAAAAGCTTGTCTCTGCAGGAGAGGGCTTTCTCAGAGGCTCATTTCAAGTGTAAGGAATGAGCTTGCCAGGAGTTAAGGACAATCACAAATCTTACCTTGCACTGCCTCAAGTTCAGGGTACGTTTCTTTTATTTAGGATAATAACGGGGGAATTTCATGAAGTGTATATAAAAATGTTTTTAAAACAATCAACAACAAGTTTTTGACAACAAATATGTGACAAATATTATTCACTTGGCTCAATGCCCTAATGGGAGGCCCAGATCAATGCACTATCGAAACCTTTCTAAGTTATAATAGGCCCTAGTGAAGTCAATGAATATATTTCCATACACTTCAGGTGGGCTGGCTTTTAACCCCAGATACTCTAAGCCTTAAGCTTTCAACTTGATCAGAGCAGGCACTCTAAATTTCAGTGCATGCTCAAGATGTAAGTATTTAGCTGGTGTATAAATCTGGGCTGAAGTAAGCTGCTCTGGCATCCTGCTAGCAATGCTGCTGTTTTACACTGGTGCTTTATCCGTGGTAAGATAACTAATGTGCAGTACTCTCTACTTTTGTATTGACTGAGTGAAAGGAAATGGTTTGACACTGAAGAGCATTGTCTTTTATGTATACGTGCTGCCTGGCCTCTTTTTGTCTCCTTTCTGAGTAGTCTGCTTTGACTTGCTCTGATTTTACCTGTTATAAAGCTTCTATTTCTTGAGAACCATTAAACAGTAGTAAGTTGAATTTCATGCATGTGAAGAGTGTGAACAGGTAGCTCTGCAGGGCAGCACCTCGGACCCTCCTCTTCATTCACCAACACATCGGGCTGAAGTGCAGAGCAGGGGGCTGCTGCTCAGGCAGGTATCTCTGCAGTGGTTATCTGCATTCAGAGGAGTATCTGGAAATGTTTAGTTGATTTTATTTTATTAAAAAATGCCAGTAATACAGCATCGTATATAAATTAACCTGCTCCTGTTAGACTCGCACAACACTTAGGTCCTCCTGTACCTATTTCCCTTTAGCCAGGACACAGGAGTGCACCAGCATGGATCAGCACTGTGATAACTGCTGCAGGGAGCAACGCCTACGCTGACGTGGTTGTTTGGGGTCCTGTGACCGCAGACACCGCTATACTCCGTCAGAGAGGTTGGTCCTGACGTCTTTGTTATCTAGGTTCTCTTCAGCCTTGCGGGGAGGCATCTGTTTGGCAGAGCCCCTGCAAGGGCTGCGCTCTGCAGCCTCGCAGAGTATTCAGACTTTGGTAGTATTCTCCCTAGTAGCCTTTCAAAGCATTTGGAAGCTTGAAGCAATTTCAAAGACTACAGATTGACTTACAGTATGGGATACAGTATTTTCACTTGCGTCTAAAAACGCCGTTGTGTGGCCAAAAATTAAATCGCCAAGAAATCACACATGGTTCACAACACAGCTCTTTGATAACATTAAAAGTATATGTAATATTTTGAAATCACTGGCCAATTATTTCTAATAGTTTCATGATAATTTATGTAGAGAATCTCTCTGTTGGATGTGTTCCTGCTTTGGTCTAAATGTATTTTGAACACTCTTGTCAAACATCCCCATTTGGCACCTATTTTGTTTCACTGAATTTCTTTAGTATGTCCAGATCTCTTGCCAATGTATTTGCGGAACATATTTTGACAGCTTTGTCACCAAATTTGTTACTACTTGTGTTTGGAATGGGTACCAAATTGCAGATATTAATGTGTGTGTTTCCTTTTGGTATAGACTCAACTGGATAATACCTTTGTCTTCTCTGATGGTGAACACAACAGAGTGAGTGAATTTTTTAATTTCTTTTTTTTTTTTTACTCATTTCAAATGTTATTAAGATTTAAAAATTACAAATCTGTTATAAATGTATCATTTTGGTTTTATGTTTGCAGCTAAAAGCATCCTGAGCAGAATACCCTTAAGCTTTAAAGAGTTGTGATCTTACATTCCTTACTTACCCAAACTTTATAATAGAAATAGTACATTTGTGAAGCCAGTAGGTCCTCCCTTACTGCACCACACACGTGTGTGTGTATATGCATATATGTATAATTTTATTTCAATGTGCTTGGACTAACTAGACTATTGAATTTCAATTCATTGTGCTCATTTATAAAATAGTCTTCCTATTGAGTTTGTTAGAGCTGAATGAAAATCGTGTATTTAAGGCTGCTCACAATCTTTTCCATCATCTTTTCTTAATATGGTATTTCTAGATTAAAAGACGTGACAAGATAATGCATGTTGAAATACAAAAATCTGCTTTGTGGCTCTGCGACAGAGGCCAGAACAAGGGCTGCTGAGCTGGCCCACCGCGAGGGAGCCCTCTCAGAGACTTCGCACCGGTTTATGACGTTTCCAGCCACGTAAGTCCCTGCTATTCCCTTTGAACGAGCGCTACCCGAAACCCTGCGTCGGCTCATTTTCCACAGCCGGGCACAGCGTGGGGTGAGGACTCGGCCCTTACAGCCCTGGTTTCTGTGGACAGCCGGCACTGCCTTTAGCCCTCGTTTTTGCTTGTACTGAGATGACGATTGCCTGCTGCACAGCTGTTGGTGGCCTTTACCCTCTCTGGGTGTGTGTAGACCTAGATATCACTCTGCATCTGAATGAATGAACTGGATATGCATGCTGTTTTTCAAATATTGTCCAGAGAAATAGGCTGGAAAGATTTAATGAATTAGTCACCTTTGACAGCGGAGGCTAAATGCGACGTGGAGAACATATGTTTTAGAATTCAGTTTAAATAAGGCTTAGTGGTTGCCATAGCTCCTGATTATTTTTGCTCTGTTGTGGATAGCATAGTAGTTGGAAATACTTTTGGTCACCCTTAAAGGTAATCTCGGATGTGGAGCCACTGTGCAGTTCTTGGTGACAGCACTTTCTCTGAAATGGTAGATTCCCCTAGGAATACTAGAAAAACCTGTGCCTGCTTCTAAGGGCTCCTTTTTGGGCCACTTTCTAGTGTTCTTTAAAAGATGCTATTCAGTCAGCATAGAGCTCTTTGATTTTTTTTTAGTGCTGGCAGATAGGGTGTTTACTGTGCTGAATAATACGTATCAAATAGGAAATGAATCCTGAAACAGCTGGTTTTGTTGCTGATAATAAGTCCTCTTATTTTTGAAATGTAAGAATGGGTTTTAAAATGTCAGCAGTCTTTCTGAACTGATATATATTGCCTTTTACAAAGATTTTATCAAAATTCTTAAGTAACAACAAAAGATGTTAATTAACCTAATTATGTTGTATAAAAATGCAATTATGAATCTAAAATATCTGTAGAATAAAAAAGTTTGTTTTTCAAAGAGGACTGTCACGTTACACCTTTAAGATCTGTACCTTAATTTCAGTTACCTGTGCAAACCTATGTATTTCTTTTTTTAATTTCAGATGGCAACTGCCCCATCAGTTCTCTAAGTCGAACTTAGATTTGAACCAGAAATAAATTTTTTGAAAATAAGATTTTATTTAATGTCTTACAAAGAGCATGATACATAATACGAATGGAAAACATTCCCAATGCTGTTTAGTTTTTAATTCCGATTCTGTGGTCCTATGCAATAATACCTGATTTTTTGAGCAATTTCTTCCAGCTTATGTGGACAGGTTGAGACACAGACTACAATCAGGGCACAGACACAATCAGGGCATCAAAAGCTCTTCCTCAAAAAGAAATTGTATTAACTTAAGATGACAAAAGTAGGAAGGCTATTCTATGTCTGTACTAGATATAGAATATATACTGCATTTTCAGGTAAATTATTTTTCAAGTCTGAAGCCCAGCTTAAGTGAGGGCAGCAATCTTGTGCCAGCTGCCAGCATTCTCCAGAGAAATAGGAGCAATAGGCCATAGAAATGGTCTGGTCATAACATACTTTTCTGGCCATTAGAGAGGAGAGTAACATAATAGCTGCTCTGCTAGTTTCATACTACCAAAGAATTTCCTACAAAATAGTAGAGGCCAGGGCAAGGTGTGGAATAAGTTAAAATTATAAAGAACAGACTGACCTGCCATTGATTCAATTTTCCTTTTGGTTGGAAATTTTGCATCGTAGAATATATATTTCGCTTGTCAAATTTGCTATTGACTTTCTTTGTTCCACTGAAATTCTGAATTTTTGCTACTTGCTTGAACTTTTTCCACACAGTCATAACACAATATAAATCAAACACCCTAATCCAGACAAAGTAAATCATCAGCTGTTTGGCATAATTTTGTTTGAGTGTTAGTAGAAGACTAACTCTTCCAGACAACTTCTACCGGATTGCTAAATACACAAATAATTTGCTTATTAGAGGTGATATTTATCAAAAAAACTCAGAAGAATGTACGCACTGAAATATATTTATGGTCATGTAAAAAATGAAATGACCTGTTGGAGACAGACCTTAGCTCCTGAGAAGAAATGAAATGCTTAGGAAGGTTCCATGAAACACATGAAATTATTATGTATATATAAGAAGTAATAATGTCATCTGTTTTTTTTCTGTTTCCTGTTGATTGACTTTTATAGCTTGCAAACATTATGCGGGATTGTAAATTGCAATAAATTTAATCAAGAATTATTTTATTCAGCCTACTAATGAGGAATAATAGTGTATGTATCAATTAGACATGTCAATTTGTGTGAAGAAATAGATTTACAAAGGGATAGTAGGTAAAAAAAATATCATTGGTATCAATTCACTTCATTATTTTTAATTTGCTGTGAATATTGAGTGCTTCCAACATAAAATCATTCCTCAATTAAAACGAAACAGCTGTACTCCTATCAGCTTTTCCTTGCTTGTTGTTGCTTACAGATTAGCAGTTGTCATTGGCTTCAGTCTCATGTCTTTTCATTAATTTGCAACCATAAATTGGTAAAAAAATAAAATAATAATAAAAATCTTTGGCTTGTCAATGTACTAAGTAAATTATATACATTATTTTTTTCAGGGTGCACGGAAAGGGCAGAAATACTGTAGCAGCAACATTTGGGGGTATCAGAACTGTGACAAAACCCCATCCGCTTCTGTTCTCCAGTGTCAGCAAAGCAATAGTAGTTGTGAGCACTTTATTCATTTTGGCACTTTTTTATTACTCTAGATTCCCTTTTTTCCCCCCTAGGCGATTTCTAGTAAACTAGATCCCACAGATGTGTGACAGTGTAAATGAGAAGGATGAATTCTGAATTGGATTGGTTTGTAGCTTGCTTTCACTGTAGGATCTAATGAGTTCCTCTCCTTCCTTTATTAGCAAGTCTGTGCTCGCTCTTAGTTTTCCATGATATCAGTGAGCATGTTTGTGTTTTTGAGTGACATATGTAGCTCTGTGGTTGTCCTTATTTCTCTTCAAATAGATCAAAAGACTGACAATAGGAGCACATTTATAGAGACAAACATGGGAGTTGCAAAAGCTATTTCTGCAAGCCCAGATGTGAAAATGTGGTGTAGAATTTCTTCTGTTAACTTCTATTTTTGTAGTAGTAAGTTCTCAATGGCCTTACAAGATTTTAAATTGGTCTACCTTACCTTCTTATCATCTACCTCTTATTTTAGTAGAAAGTTTAAAAAAAAAAATCTTTTTAAATGTGTGGTATATAGGATGTAAAAAGTATGCAAGAAGAATCAATAATTATGTATTTTATGTTTTAATAGACAATAATATTCTCTCAGAATGCTGTGGTTTCAAGAAATGAAGTTAAGCTGTACTTCTGATTATTTTTTTCTGCAGCTGGTGTTGCAGATTTCAATACGTTTAGATCCTACTGACTGAATGCATTTTACTGTGGTGTATTTTTATTATTTTTTTGTTACTAGTGAGAGCTTTTTGATAGAATCCCTAAAAGGGAATTCATGTCTGTAGGGAGACTGAACACATGGGATCTGAATCCTAGTTAACAGTGAATTCTCTATCACAAGAATTAAAAGCTTATGAATATTTTCCTCAGCTCTGAAAGTGGAAGCTGACACTAGCTTGTATCAGAGAATTTTAACTAATGATTATTACAATGATCGTCTGCTAATTTGCTTCTCCATAACTGGAATCAGTATGCTAAATATGTGTGAAGTTTTTGGAGTTCATGCTAAAATTTCAACTAGCCAAAGACTTATCTGCATTTCACTGTCATTGAAATAATAATAACTAATAATAAATACATTAACTATATTTCTTTTTATGAATTCACTGAATTTAAGTAGATCATTGCATAAGCTGAACACATCTTCAATTTTTGATAAATCTAGGGTGTTGTCATTTAACACTGAATATTTGTTAGAAAAAAGGCTATATGAGTTTAATGCTGTAATTTTGAATAGGTTTCTACGTATTTCAAAACGGAATAAGAAATGTTGTTGAAAATCATAGACATGCCTCACATATAGATGTGCTATTTGTAATCTATAATGGCATCTACACTGGGTCTTGAGCTAATTAGTTTATCCCAGGTAATATATCTGTGCAATCTATCGTGCCACACGTGATGCCAAACTTCTTGGGTGATGTTTGGAGAGAGAATTTTCCCAGCTGTACAACAAACATAAGAAAGCTTTCAAAATTCTGGGAGAAAATGGCAAACAGGAAATTTGTATCGCAGGATTGATTGCTGAATTTCTTAAATTGTAAATAATTATGAGTTGGGATACTGTTATTTACAAATAAACTTTGTTTTTATCAGTTAGTATCAACAGTCACTGTCGATCATTTTTGTATTTCCTGTTCATGTGCTCGAATCTTCTTTAATGTTTTCAGTTGTCTGTGTTCTGTGTCTTGTTAGTGTTGGAATTATGTTAAGCAATAAGGTTACCAGTTTAATAAACATGATCATTATTTTTATAGATATATGGGACATTTTTAATGGGTGAACTTATTGCTGTTTAACATTTAAGAACAACAAGCATCAAAAGACTCTTTCAGCATACTGAGAGAAGCACAAGTTTAAGGACGGCGCTGATGAAATGAGACCAAGGAGGAGGCTGCAGCATCGTTCACGTGATTATCTCGCTGCCGAGCTCCTGCCTTAGAGCCCCGGTCAGTACACTCTCCGGGGGTGCTCCTGGACATCCAGCTCCTGCAGCTCCGTCACTCGTCTCCATTCCCTTTCTGCAAAGCTTCATTTCTACGAGTATCCGTCCTGACAGCCTCTGGTAGAGACTGGCAGCTGCCTGTGCTGCCAGACTGCTGGCCGGGCACTTTGGCACAAGTCATAATGCAGAACGTTATCTTCGTTTCTCAGTGGAGAACCACCACCTACCATAAACTCTCATATTCTTCTCACTTGTAGAGTTGATGCATCTGTTACCTGACTGTTGCAGCAGCTAAACTTTAAACTTACAGTATTATAATGTTACCAATATGCAAGCTGGGTTAATGGGATAAAGAACACATGTTGAAACAAATCATCATGAAGAGAGGAAAAAAATATTTTATTTCTTTCTGTAGGCCCTTGAAAGAAACTCATCATCCTTTTTTGTGCAGTAGGCAGTATTCTTCAAATCAAAAGCAGATCTTTTAAAACCAAGGTTGAAGTTAATTTTATCAACCATGTGTCTTAGAAAGTACCTACCCTATTTGAACATTATTTCTCTATGTGAAGCTATGACTAAGTTTACAAGCTTAGCAAGACCTTAAGTGACTTGCTTTATACAGCCAGTCAGTATTGCCCTACACACCAATAATCCGTTAGTATAATAAAATATATGTCTTTGCTTCTTTACTAGAAGTTATAGAGAAGTCTTCTGATCATCCAGCTATGAAAAGCACCATGACTGGTTCTGCCCAGAAGCCGCATGAATACATGTGGAGCAGAAAAGTTGCTCTTTATAGCCAGCTGTAAAATTCTTTCAAACCCTGTGAATGTTCAGCCTGAGAAGGCTTTTCTCACTGAGATATAGATTAGTTTCAGCATACCAGCCTTCAGCAGTATGTATGAGTGAAGATTTCACTCCAAGACTACACTTTACTCGTGAAACTCGAAGTCAGCCAGCCCGTTTCAAGAAGAAAAACAGCGTTTGGTTCCAGTGAGCTACCACAGAACACGCTCCAGATTTGACAAACGTTGTAATTAGTTGCTTTTCTGTGTTTAGCACACAGTGCAAATGCTGTAAAATGTTTTTCACATGATGCAACATTGCCAGCAGATAATCATTGGAGCATTAAACCAAAAGAATTTGTGTATATCCTACAAGCTGCAGGAGGATAAGAAAATGTAAACAAAAACTAACAGCTGAATTTTTCAGATGATACCTTTCCTTTTCTTTTGTTAAACTGATTCATTTTTAAATGTTACTTTTTGTCAGTTTCTCTAGAAACTGATTAGAAAACCTTAAACCAATGTGAAAATGCTTTTGTTTCTGTCCTAATTTTGACTGTGTGAATTTTTTTTAGAACATTTTCAGTTTAATTATGCAGCACTAAAAATTGCAATTAAACTGAATTTGCAATTGAAACTGCTCATTTTAGTTAACTGTCAAATTTACTACGGCATTGTGAAATAGGGGCCTTTATTATTATGAGGTGTTTTGGAAAAAATGACTTTTTAAACAGGAGAAAAATGTCATATCTCTCAGTCCTATCACAATGAGCCAACAATTTAAAGAGATACCCAACCAATGATGGTAGTAACTCTCTAAACACAATGGAATTTGTTCCAGGTGGTGTCTTAAATTATTGGTATACTGCAAGCGTAGACAGTGTTGAATAAAGTCTTTTTTTTTTTTTGCATATTTAATCTGTTTTATGAAATGTGTTTTTCAAATGTAGGTGGAAGGCTAATGTTGTTTTAAAATAATCTTGTGATAACCTACTTGTCTAAGGGATATCTGACATGCCATGTTTTGCAGGGTGCTATGACGCAATTTGATGGATATTGTGTATTATATGAGACTGTACGAATCTTAATATCTCTGTTCCTCTGTTTTAGCATGTGATGTACAGCTCTGTGTACATAGAGCATCTCAGACTAGTGTCTGAGACTACCCTTTTCCTCTAAGCCCTAGGCATTTTTATCACTGTGCCAATAAAAGGAAGGGGATTTATGGGGTACTGCTTTTTAATTCATTCAATTCTCTGTTCATTGTGAGGTTAATGTTGTTGATCTATTTTTCTCTTGAAACAAATAAAAACAATATGTGCTGACACTGACTTTGACTTTTGACATGGGAGATAGAGGTCAACATTTAATTCTATATTTATAGACTACATGAACAATATTATCTGTATTAAAAACTGTTCACTCAGTCCTTGTCATTTTACAACTCAGTTCAGTAGCTTATATCACGTTGAACGTTTTCTCCAACTCTGATCAAGGTGCCATCATTCACAGTGCTACACTTAAGGGGTTGTCAGCCTTTCCATTAAAAACACCCTTTTTCAGGGGTTCATAACTTGACTAGCTAAAAAAATTACACCAAGACTGACCTGGGGCTTTATTTTAAACAACATATACATTAAAAAATACCCCAACCCACCCCCCAATAAAGTCAGGAGCTGACTGGTTTGGCATGTGTTCAATGGCCATTTTTATTTAAGAAATTAATGTGATTTATCAAGTAGGTATAACACTGCCTAAATATTCATCCATTTCTTTTTTTCTGAAATATTGTTGGCTGTTTCTATTTATAAGAGGTGCTTGTCTGTCCTCTAATGATGCCTCATGCCCAGACTCCTCAGAAATTGTGTACTGGTAACGCAGTTAGTGACGTGATTATTGTAATGAATGCCCATAGTACAGCTGTACCTGTATAAGCCCCCTCATAGATGAACTTACACTTCTGTAGACCGTTTTCTTTCTCAAATGGAAATAAGCTCTTATAAGAAATTTTTTACTTTCAGGAAAGGAGAAGAAAGGACTATCCTGTTTTGTCTGTAGTGGATACAGAGGTACTACAGTTGTGAATGAGCATTTCTTATGATATGGAACAGGACCTTCAGATCCCTGGGGCAGGTAAAACTAAACTGATTTCACTGGGACAAATCTTTAGACCTATCTATGCTGTTCTGACTTTCCTGGGTATAATGACCTTTGCTAATTTTTATGAGCTAAGGCCTGGCATGAGTATACATACTTTGTTTTATTCTCGTTTGCAACATAAAGGCCCTTGGTGCACCTTATATTCAACAAACTGAATTATCAATGCAATTATTATTAACCTACATTTGTTTTCAGAGATTATCCAGTCTTCCTTTAGTCAATGGCAAGAAATTTGAGATTAAAGTTGTCTTCCAATGCAAACAGGCAGTAATATCTTCCATAGGTCACTTAGATGCTTTATCTGTCTAAGTATGTATTTCCTTGGTAGTAATAAGAGTGAAAAAATGGAATAACCCATACAGTTTAATCTATGTGTTTTTAAAATATCTTAGCATATATCATATTTATGTAACCCCTCCAAATAGCTATTGCAATCTAAGTTTTTGAAATATGTGAGGTTTCATACTAATATGCATGTACAGTGGTCCATACTAACGGCCAAGGATTTTTTTTTTTTTAAGTAAGGTTTATAGGCATTAATACGCATATTTTAAAAGTGTCCAGTAATTCATATATCGTTCCTGGAAAGCAGAGAATCTACCACATTTCGTATGTGTTTATCTTAATAAGGTCTGTGAAACTGAAACATTGGCAGATCATGTTACATACCACGCATCTCTGAAAAGTTTTTCATTGAAATGAACTCATGGAGACTCTTAGTGCTTGCTTCTCAGCAGATGGCAAGAGGTGTTTATTTGCCTTATGGAATTCTTTCTGTTTATATACAGAGAAATGGAGAGGACAACTCTGAAGGTTCCAGCTAGAACTTGTGGGACTATTTAAAACAGGTATCATTACTATTAGCATTAAAAGTATACAGGAGGTTCAGTTATACGGTCTTTTTCTAACCAGCTCTACCTTTGCATTGAAACTGTTCCAAATATTGGGCTTCCTTGGAAAAAATAGAAATATAGCTTCCTGATGTGGAGCCCTGTGTGATGAAGAGTTTAATGTAGGGGCTTTTTTTAATAGTCAAATCTTTTATTTTCCATTCTGTTTCTTTCTTTCCCTCTTTCTGTCTGATTCTCTGTTAAATAGCTCCTGCTCTATTTCTGGCACTTTTGAACTTTATTTCTCTTTCTTGTCCTTTTCCCTTCCATCTGTTTGCTGGTTTCATTGTCTCTTAGCTGCCATTCCCCATTATTATATCCTTCAATCTGCAAATCCTCTCCCATATGTGCTCTTGTCCTTCCCTAGGCCTCCTGCTTTTTGATTTTTTCCAGATCTCATTTCCTTTTCACCTGATCTGGCTTTATTCAACTCTGCTCTTGTCTATCTTTCGGCATGTCTTAGGCCTCCCTTTTTCCTTCTGTCCAGTTGTGAATCCATAAACTAAACAAGACTTTGGCAGAAGAAGTCAACAAATGTGGTGTTCAGACCAGAACTTGACAGCTGGAAAAGGAAAAGGGGGATGCAAAAGCCAAACTTTTGATTAGACTGGTGTGAATACTTTTCAATGAATAAAATATTCAGTGAACGTAACCTCTTTTCTGCTTTCAAAGTTTCCTGCAACAGATTGAGACATTCTGTATTGTACTTAGTTAATATTATTTATTAATTTTATTCAAACATATTCCTGGTATGTTTACAACAGTTTATGCAAAGACTCCTGCTTTGTACTGTCTTGGTTATTTGCAGTGATATAAAATGTTATTATTTAAACTCCTTGGTTGGGTGAATGACCGAACTAGGAATTGTGCGGATTGAAGATTTCATCAGTATAAGATTAAAAATTCATAATTATAGTTAGGGAATCATTCAACTTGAAATTTAATTTGTGATTTGAAGTTAGAATTTGTTTATTCTAGGAAGAAGATTTAAAGAACTGCCAAATATTATCAGATCAAATTACATTTTAAGTACGAATGGACCAAATGTCAGTTATATCTGCCAAATTCCTCTAAAATTCCTGAACAAGGCATCTTACTAATTTGCAGACTGCCTGATCTTTCTAAGTTGGGTATCTTGCATCTGTGCTACCTAAAAATGAAGCTTTAAAATATTGTCATAGTAATTGACTGGTTTTAGGTTTGATTTTTTTTTCTTTCCCCTGCGCTTTACTGAGGAGGGATGCACTGTGTTTGCAGGAATGCCTGCACACTGGGAGTGTCAGCATATTTACATGTGTCAGGGCATATTAGGAGTGCATGCACCTGTAAATAGTAGACGCATTAAGACCACGTTACCCCTAACATGACAGTATCAAAAATATCTAGAGACGTGCTGAATTTTGAATGAAAGACTAAAAGGCTAATCTAATAATCACATATGCTGTCCACAAAACTCCCATTAAATCATGTCTCGTTCATCTGAAACCATTTCAAAATGCCTGCTCTAGTTTTAAATAAGTAAAATTAAAGCCCAACATTGTTTCTACAATAACAGCGTTTTAGCTACAGTTCCCAGTTAAAAGAATAATTCCCCAGTCTGAAAGCATCAGACTGGATTACATTCTCTATTAAAGGAAGAAAAGAAAGAATCTACTGTCTAGTGACCTTTATTTTGGCTGAAGGCTAATAGACATCGAGCTCTGTAGAGAGAAAATTATCCCGGGAAGTGAGCATGCTAATATTACTTTATTTACATTATTGTTTTCTAATTCAAATAAGGGTGGTATCAGTGCTATGTACGTGATTCCCTGCACTGTTTTGTAGCTGAAGCTGTTGCAGGTCCTCCCTCCTTTCCACCCGAGGGCCTCGGCAGGTGTTTGGGCACATCTGCCTCTCGCCGCCCGGTTCGGATCGGGGGCAGGCACGCAGCTCATCGCAGCCCACGGGGGCTGGCGTTCCTCCCTAAAAAGGGCTGTTGCTGAAGGCCGCTGCTTCTCTTGCAGCTTCTTCCCCAGCAAACTACGGCCTAGGTCTCCTGAGAGAAAACCGAGTGTGTCCTGGGTGGATGCTCTTAGGTTTATGTTTGTGGTTTGTTTCATAGCATAGGTTATTTTTCTTTACAAAGAGTGCACCTGGGTTGCAGCCGGTCTCTGCCTCGTGCTGATGTGTGGGTGCAGCAGAAACGAAGGAAGAGCTACAGGAGAGGCTTCGACCTCCTGAGAAGACAGTCAGGCTTCCGTGATGACAGGAAAAGAGACCTTTTCTCTGAAGGATCCAACTATGGCAGAGAATGGGGACGGGCTGCATTGAGGAGGAAGAGTTGCAGGAAATCATTAAAAGTTGCTGGTCAGAGGGAGGCGAAGGAAGAGATCTCCCCTGGAAGGACAAAATGGATAGGGGCCTTGTCCATTTTGAAGGGTCCTTCCTGCAGGGCGTGTTTGGGTGCAGCCTACCTGCTGAGATTCGGATCCCTTCTCTGGTGCTTGTTTTAACATGTGCAGGCAAATTCACATCAGAGTTTCACCAAGACAAAGTCATTTCACTCTCCTGCATCTCATAGGAGTTTGAGTGGAATAACTGGTGGAGTCATGTTTCTGGGATTTTTACAGGGAAGTGGTAAATACATGTCCCTCACGTTAGTATTTCTTCCTGCCCTTGCAGCCAGAGGCTCTCCTCTGTTCTAACTGCCATAGCAGTTCCCTCCTGGAGTGCCTGAGCAGTCCGCATTGTGCCATACCTTGCTGCCTGATGATCTCTTGCCCATGTGCGGGTGAGCATTGTGTTTCACTTAGCAGTGCTGCATCCAGGCACAGCTAATAAATGTTTTTTGCTTTTTTTTTTTTTTTTTTTTTTTTTTTTTTTAAATCACACTTACAGCTCTGGAGTAGAGAAGCCCTGGTTGGGAGGTGTTGATTTTCCTCTGTTCTGAAGCAAAACCCAGAGACCTGTTTCCTTTGATGCTTTTCTGTCTTGCAGGCTATCTCAGTGGCCTTGCTCTTCAAGAGGAGAGCACGAGGAGCCTTCTCTTCTGCACCTAGAATGAAAGGTGAGCACACATGCCTTCTGAAAAGCAGCACCAGTGCTTTTCTGGCTGGTGAGTGCAGGGACACTGAGTTTGCTTTAAGGCAATTCAGTAATTTCCCTGAAAAAATGCACCTTCAGGAGTGGAAAAACTATCATGAAATATTCTTTGTCTAGAGAATGTTTTATTGCGTGCTGCTTGAGAACAGCCCCTGATGTGGAATTTACCTCTAAGTATGCTGTTTTCACATTTATTTACTTCAGTTTTTACTCCTGTGAAAGGGAAGAGGTGAAGAAAAGAAGCGATGTTAGGGGTCTGGTATCTGCTACTGTTTGTTATGAAAGTTCTGTCTCCCAGGACGTTATTTGCCCATCTTAACTGGTAATGTTCCTCAAAAGCTCAAAAACCTACCACAGCAGTGATGAATCTTTGCTGTTGGACATCAGATGTTGTGCTGGGGTTTAAAAGAGTCTAAAAGAAATCAAATTCTTCAATCTTCAGCAGAGTTAACAGGTGTTTGTATCAGAGAGGTAATGAAATATTGCCTCGGGTAGGGAAATAGTGCTGTGGAGTACCAGTAAATCAGAACACTCTTCTTGTTCAGAGCTGACTGAACTTGCTTTCAGTAGTTCAGCATATCTTTGTTTATAAATCTAAATGCTATTGTGTTGTATTGTACTTTGCAGTGTAATAAATTGTAACATTCAACATTAACTGGTCAGGCTTCAGTGATAACAAAAGTTCAGCAGGCTGGTGGCACTCTGATCAATACTGCCTTCTATTTATAGTATTGTTACAAATTGAAGTTTTATTTAAATTAGACAATGCTGAGAAGCTTACAGTAGATCAATAAACTAAAATACAGTAACAGATTTTAATTCGTGGCTGATATGCTGCTACTCTTTTGTCACGTGCATCCTTAATGTCCCCTAAATAAAATCACGTTTATGTATACTGTAACAGACTGTTGCCTGGCAAAACTGTTTTAAAGAAGCAAGACTGTGGCTTGCAATGAGCCAGATATTGGTTAGGAGGGAAAAAGGCCAGGTAGTTTCTGTTTGGTTGGGGATTTGTCGTTTGCTTGTTTTGTTGTTTTCCTATTCAGTACACCAGTTTAACCCGAAGTATATACAGTGTATGCCATATAGGTAGTGCTAATGCTCAGGTTCTGCTCTCATGTATTTATACCAATGTATCTCCAATGACAGCAGTACTGTTCTTCTATTACTTCATCTGTGTTGTGAGATTAGGTTTTAGTTCAATATGACATCTTGTTTTTATAGGCAGCTAGAGCCACCAGGTTTTGATTGGTGATACAACGACCCAACAACTATTGAACAATATTTTTAGTACTTTTGGTTGAATTAAAATATGAGGTTATCTTGCAATTATTAGAATTTGATTTCTGTCAGCTCTATCTAATCATTAGGTGATAGCTCATATGTGAGCCACCAACAATAACTGAGCAATCAGCCCTGGGTGTGTGCATCGGCTGAAGACAAAGGAATTGACATGTTCCTGCTGACACAAGAGGAATCATCAAGAATCTTAATTATATATTAATCATCGTGGTCAGTTGGCACAACCAACAAAGTGTCTCTAACACTATCTAAAATAAACTTAAAATGATGGTGCCAGAAAAATCACTATAGAGCTTTAACAATACCACTGATTTCTCTGAAAAAGAGTTTTGAGATGGGTGATTAATAGGGAGATTTGCTATTAGACACTGTTAATTTTTAAACAAGGTCTAAATATTCTTACGAGAATTCCCATTTTGTTCTTCCAACAGCAAGCATAGGTGCTTTAGAGCTGGGGGGGATAATTCAGTCTGACCTCCTAAATGTTGCAGAAAAAAGAAACTGATGCAAAAAATGCCATATATACTGTATGTCTAACAAGATTTATAAGTTTATTCCCCCCCCAAAATAAAAGATTCAGCACTTTCTTTCCAAAATAGTAATTCTAAGTGGCAAAGCCTGGGCTGAGTGTCCCACTCCCAACACCACCTGAACCTTCATGTGTCCTGCTGGTTCACACGCAGACGTGGTGGTCCTGTGCACTTGTTATGGGGACAGGAACACTTGATGCTTTTGTGTTTCTTTATTCCAAACCTCATTTTGGATTCCACTGCTGCTTTTATTCCTTCTCACCAGATGTTTCAGCCAAGACCAGAAGCAGGCCAAAGAAATGAAATACCTGCTATCCAGAAGGCTGTGGCAGAAAGGCTTAAGGAGAAAACAGATTCATGGGAAACCAGAAAACAAAAGTTCTGGATTATCTAAGTAAAACACGTCTTCTCACCCAAGATTAACTGTTCTCTTGGTCAGGTCTGGAGATGGACATTTGTGGCAGATGTTTGGTGTGTGGATGTGGGAGGTGAGAGAGGAACAGCAGGAGTGAGTATCATAGGGGAAGTGGACGTGGACGGGTTATAGGGGATGATTACAGGGGATTGTTGAGGTGCTGAAGAAGTAGTTGGTTTTCTTAGCACTGGTGATACAAATTATCATTCCTGTGGGAAATGTGCGCAATAACAAATTGAGGTGGGGGGCGTCTCGGATGGGGATGAAGGGCACTGAACATCCTCTCTAGTGTGGAAGGCTCTGACCTCATGGGAAAGTAACGGCATGGCTGAATATTTTGCACTTTCCCTCCATCTGCTGATTCTTTTGTCCTCTGAGTTATCTTATTCTCAGGGTCAGTATTTGCACACTGCCTGGTACTTGTGTCTCCTGAAGTGAAGTTTTCCTTTCCTTCTGGCCTTATGTTTCCCTACAAGTCTCTAACTCTTTTATAAAATATGTTTATTTTTATTTTTTCTCCCTGCTTTGCTGCCACCAGGCTGTTCCCCCTTCTTTTACTGACTGCTGCGGCTTCTCAGTGTGTGAAGTAACATTCACATCAGATAGAGAAGGAAGTAGAGTAGGCTTTTAACTTCAGCTGTGGGCACAGCTGGGGGGGAGCTGCTTTCTAGCAGCAGGAAACATCATCATCTGTTCTGGAAGAGTTTCTGAGGTTGGTGTTCCCCAGATCAAAATGTAAAAGAGACACCCCTTCATCCAGAGATTATACTTCTATATATATATGTGTGTATACATATATACATACACACACACACACACACACACATAATCTTTTCTTTAATCTTGACCTTCTCTCCTCTCAGATAGTCTTCCTCCTCCACCTCAGCAGTTATGAGAATCTCCCTGAGAGACCTAAACCTACAGAGTGTAAAAACTGAAGAGAGATTATCTTGTGCCTTTTTCTGTTTTTTGTCATCATTCTCCTTTCTGGTTGGATGACAGCACCATGATCTAGAGAGTGAGACAAGCAAACTGGCTGTATTCTGCCCCATTTGGCAGAGAATACTAAGATCCTCTGAAATTAAAGTTCATAGTTTTAATAGCATTTTTGAGACCTCATCTTGCATATTAGAACTTAGCCAGGTATTAGGTAATTTAGACAATAAATTCTCTTCAAAGTGACCCATCATCTTAGTATTTATTTTTTTTTCTAGAGGATGTAAGGCATAAAAGCAAGCTTTGTAGTTTTATATCTGTCAGCATGTCACATAAATATCTCAGTAACTACTGATCTTATCACCATAAAACTTCCATTTATACAGTTAGACATGTCATGTTGGTCAGTTGCACAAAAAGTTAAGCACATGCAATATTAAACTCCAACCCATGCCAGCTCCATTAGCCCACATCTTGAAGTTCTCTCTGAACACTATTAGAGAAGAAGTGGGGGAGGAGCAGGAGGCAGCATACAGCGGATTCAGACAAGGACGGACTTATGTTGAAAATTACTGAAATGATGAAAGAGATTGCAGAGGGATGTTTGGAGTCTTAGTATTTCCCCCGAAATCAAAAGATCTGTTTTCTGTTTGATGAATGACTTTAATAGTTTTAATGACCTCATATAATTTATTTGATTGTGTTGTTCATTTTTATTAGAAGATCAGTCTAGCAGCATTTCAAGTTGTATCACCTTTGCATGTCAGAATTGGACTCTGATCTCAACTTGCCATCTTAACACTTATACTACTTTTGTAGCATTTTTATATTAAACAACAGTTACATTCAGCAAATGCTGAAGTTACTTATTTTTTTAGGATTGAAACTGGTTTCTAACTCAGACTTGGCAGGAATGTGTCTTTAAAAAGCAGTGTAAGCAATTATTTATCTAGAGTAAAGTTTGTTGGGAGTAATAGTTTAGAAATTGTGCAATCTATTAATTTGATTTATGTTTAAAAAATTCCTACGAATACTGCAATTAATATTGATTACTACTCTTAAGCTCTGCTGCAGTTTGTGTTTTAGGCCCCATAGGCTGAAGCAGTCTGTTTCTAGAAATATCTTGCATAGTAAGTTATGTGTAAGTCCAGGCATTGTCAGGTTAGGTGATGTTAAGGGACAGTTTTATAAAAACATACACGCTTAATTGTGTGCCTAATTCGACCAAGTAATTAATTCATTTTGTGTATGGAGACTATAGCAAAAATAACTGAAAATATGTAACCGGTCCATTGTGAAGCCTGGACACTAAATCGGCTACTTGCATGTGCGTACGTGCTTCCGCAGATACTTGCAGCAAATTGCAGGTAAAGCAAGCATTAAGTGCCACACACATATTTGTGCTTGGGCCAAATTATTCTGCTTCTGGAAAATATTAAGAGAGTCAGTAACTTTGCACCTTTGTGCTTGTTTTTACATTTGTGTGGATTCGGCAGGGTAGCACATTATTTACTCCGAGAAATACAGAGAACATCTCTCATACTTATCTTTACAGAAATACATGAGGCTGCATTTTTTTTGGCAGCACTGATAACGAAATCTCTCTCTTTTTTTGTTGTTAATGATACAAAATCGACTTTGCTATGGTATTCCCCACAGAAAACAGTGCATTAAAAATAATAGTGTTTAAATTTAGATGTGTTCAAGAATGTCACAATATGAAGGGTTAGTCCAGCATTCAGAAACAGTAAGACATTTGCAATACTGAAAACATGCATGCTGTGTAAAGGCACATAGTTTCCCTAATTTCGGTTGAACCACTTACGTGTAGTCTCCAATTTTTCACTCATAAAGCTGTGTTTAATTTAAGGCTGGGTTGAGTGTGCTTTCACGGAGTCCACCATTGGCAAGATCGGTCATTATAAAGATATTAGAGCCAGTCTTGATTTGCCAGGATCCCAAATGAAGAGGAATCAAGGAGAATTTGAGTAGTGGCCTTTTTCCCTTCTCCTGAAGGAGACATTATCAACTCATTAGCTACAAGCCTGCACAGAGGCCCCAACTGTGACTCTTAAAGCAAGAAATACATTTCTTGTAGTTAAGATTGACTTTCAGCATGCCAGCTGTCCCTCTTTTGGAAGGATTGGCCTTATTTTTCAAGTAGAACATGTGCCACCTTGATTACCCAAACTCTTAATTCAATGCTGTTTAATGCTTTGTCTCCTCAAAATATCCCTTATATCCAGCTTTGATTGGTGGGTAGATGTACCAGTACTGATCAGCTTAATTACCAGTGTGAGGCAGCGCAATGCAGACATGAGGTAGCAGCACACCTTTCCCAGCATTCTGAGGTAATTAACCAAAAAATATTTCCCTGCCACCTGTCTAGCCTTGGAGAAAATCCAGTTTTCTTTCCAAGCTATGAAAAGGGGGGATCAGAACAGAATTTGGGTAGCAGGATGGCTTATCCATGTATTTTCTGTTCTTCCTAGAGTCATCTGCAGTGGTAAGTACGGAGACTGAGGCTGCCACCCCCTTTCTTTCCCGACTCCCAGAATGGTATCTGCAGCAAAAAACCTGTGAAGAATTAAGGTGAGCCATACAGGAAACCATGAGCTGTGATCTTCCAGGGTCGTGAAGACTGGAATGCTGAATATACCTTTGGATGCATCAAGTACAAACACCAACAAAGTTTGGATTTATTGTGGCCTGGCTAAAATTGCTCATTTTCTCTCAGTTGTTCAAAGCTTAAACTCAATCCAGTAGCATATTAAAAACTTAAATTTTCTGTGTGTTCAGTGCTTAGAGGAAATGTGCTGTAATTCTTACCATGCCTGGGTGAAAACGTATATAGTCTATTTACATTCATTATCTACAGCAAATTAAATATAAAATCTCTCACTCCTCAGTGCTTGCATTGATATAGCATGCAAACCCAAAAGCAACAACATAAGACATCACAAAAAAATAACATGGATAAAATAATGTTGCTTTTGACTTTTTAAAAATAATTTTGTTTCTTATATTATACTGAAAAGGCATATCACAATTTAAAAAGTGATGATAGCAATTCTGGAATAACTTCTGAGTTCTGATGGCTTTCCACAAACATAGATTGTAGACCATGCGAGCTAACGGGTATATTCATCCATCCATGAAGAAGACATCTATGGTTAAAGCATCCTAGCTGATCTAAAAATATTTTTCGAAGAAAGACACTGACATACCTTACAGTTTCAAGTGGTCTCTAACTGGTTTTGATTCAATGAAGACTGTACAAACCAAATAACTTTGCTGTTATACTAAAGTCTATTCCCATGTCATGTTTCCAGAAAACAACTCATGTTTGAGACAAGTTCAATTATCTGTGGTTAGATATTTTTTTATGCTGGAATAGTTATTCTGCCATAGCTCAGGAATAGCTAATGGAATTTCATTCAAGCCTCGTTTAAAAAAGAAAACCCACACTTTTTTGGCAGGATACAAGTGGGAAGAGATTTAGTCCACAAGATATATTTTATCCTGGCTTGTAGGAGAACAGTCGGTGGAAAATGGTTTTCCCTGTGGCCCGTTAGAAACTTTAACTATCTGTCAGTGATTGCTGCAAATGTGGTGCATGATATGTCATGAGAATTCACATAAATAAAAAGGGAAAAGCATCCTGTTCAAGACTGCCTCTATGGGAGGGTTGGGAAGAAATATATGATGAGGAGGAGAGAAGGGGTTTATATTCAAAACTTCTAGGAGCAGACCTCTGGAGCCCTGGCTGGGGTGCTGAGACCTTCTGCAGTAGTTGTCTTTGGACTGCATTCATTACTTTGTCTGCCCTGAACTGAGGATGACGAGGAAGGTTAAAAGGGAAGTTTATTGGCAGTGCTCAAGTGTTTATGGGGCCATTGTTCAGAATTGTACTAGTTGTAACCATGACACTATGATGCAAGCAGAACTTACAAAAACTGAAATTTAAAATTGATGAAAACTCTTTAAAAAGTGTGCATAGACTATGAAAATTTATACAAGTCTAATTAAAGTGTCTACAGCTTACCACTTCATTGACAGATAAAATGAGGTTTTAGCTTTTGGAAATCTGGTCATATGTGAACCAGTGACTCTTGTCCCTGTTCCTTTAATATTTTTTAGTCAGTTGAAATTTCTTAGGAATTTTGGAAGTGTAGGGGGAGCAACTTGGTAAAAAGATCTCATTTCCACTCGTGCCATTTAATTGCTACCTGATAAACTTGCTCTGCAGTGACCTGTGGCTGTAACAGCTCTGGCACCGCAGCTTCTCGCAGCAAAACTGCAACTTCTTGGTAGCCAATGTTTCTCGATGCGGCAGGGGTGAGGGACTCGCCTTCTCAGTCGTTCCCTGAGGTAGGACGTCTGTGTATCTCCGACCTCTTAGTTTATGTCGTCTTCTCTTTTGCTTGTTTGTTTTCAATAATCGGAGTTACCGTTGAATCTGCTGAAGGTTTCCGTTCTAAAGCAAGCAGCTTACCTGTGTTTCTCTGCGGTAAGGGCGGCATTCACGCCTTTGGGCAGAGCAGCAAGCCTGCAGGTCTGGGCCTAAGGAGCGGGTGACCTCGCGCGGGGGCGGCGGGAGCCCTGAGGGGTCGGTCCCCTCGCAGCACAGGCCGAGGCGGCGGCCCAGGCCTCAGCGGTTTTACCGGTCGGACTTACCTCCCACCTTAAGCATAAAAAGAAACCAACTGGATTTCCTTAATTGAGGCAAGCCGCTGACCTCTGTGTGTCGTGCGGGAAAAGTTGTTCAGAAATAACTTCGAAAAATCTCGAGAAATAAGAATGTGCTTTGTAACGCTCTCAGTTCTTCTCTGATATTTATTTAAATACGTTACTTGAATTACTATCCGTTTTTAGTTAAAATGACCATTGAGATCATTAATCATGATAAAAGCATTAATTAAATAAATATCTGATTTGCTGATTTTTCATATTTGCTACTCTATAAGCAAGTGGATTGGATGGAAAAAGAAAAAGGCTTTTTTATTCCTGTGTTCTCTAAATCCTTTTTGCTTTTCTGTTTATTTGTTCAGCCCTTGACCTGTGTCTAACTCTGAGGTGTGTAGTACTGTGATACTGAAAAAATAAGCTCAGTGATTTTTAGTTACCTTTTTGTCATGCCCCAGAATGTCTTTTCTGGATGCATTTTCTGACCTAGATTCAAGTTACAAGCATGAACTTCTGGATTAGATAAGGAGTAGTCAGTTTGGGTTGTTCTTTGCGATCTGATTTTTTTTGTTCTGTTTCATAACTGTGCTGGAGAATTTACATCTGGGATTCAATGTCTTTGTTTCAGTGGCTGTAATAAAGAAAACTTATATTTATTCAAGATTCGTGATGCAAATACATTGAAGGGAAGTTAGTTTTTTTCCCCGTGGGAATTTATACTTTAAGTCTTTGACTCATTCTTTCAGAGTGAGAAAGAGAGACTTTAGTGTTATATAATGAAGTAGTTCATGGTACAATTAATATGATGTAGGAAAACAGTAACATGGTATGCTGAATTTAAATAACTGAAAATGATCAAGGGGGACATCAGCATTAAATGCTCAATAGGATTGACGTAACAAACACAAGATGGCCATTGCTTTTAAGTTGAAATACTCTGTCACCCACTGATACATTCCAGGCAAATTTGTTGATAGACTAAACATTTTGATAGTCTTTCCATTATTTCTTCGAGCCATCAGCTTTTAATTTTCTCTTTCTAGTTAATATACTTGTGTATAATTTAAACAGAAAACTGTTCTGTTTCATCATAAAAGATTTGTCTGTTACTTTTGGTGTGTAAATCAAGTGGACAGCAAAACATTCTTGAACTTGTTTTTTGAGGCATTTGTTGACAACAACAGGAAAAGAGATCACAGAGACCGCCAATAAGTGTGGACATCAATTATTTTTTAATTGTATAGGAGTACAGTACACTAATTAAAACTAGTATATCTTGCAATGCCAAAGGCAAAATTAATTATTAATTTTTATTAATATTCAGAAGTAGCACAAGGAATACATTAAAAAAGATTTTGTGGCTGTGACTGAGATCTTGTTTTGCTTTATATTTTAGCAAAAATAGTATCTTAGCTAAATTTGAATAGTTAAATATGCACTGAAGAGATTACATGTATTGAACAAGAGTGTTGTCTTTAGACTAGTTCTCCAGTGACAGAATATAAGAGGCAGGAAAAATTCTTTCAAAATCCCAGGGCTTTGGTTTAACTGGTTTACCTGACAAGTAAAAATACACATGTTATCCTGCTGTTGTTACTGTGGATGCTTTAATTATCAGATTGGGTATTTTAGTTATGATATCTCATATTCAGTAGAATAATCCTCTTTCAAATTCTTGTAGCGTCCAGCTCATCAAATTAGATGTGTCCTGCATTGATTTGACAAACCTGGTGCGCTTCTGGACAAAGTTATTCCTCTATCTGTGAGCAAGTTATTTATTTATTTATTTATTTCCCCCACAGGTTAGATTTCAACCTGCTTGTAGGTATCTCATTTGGAAACTGCCAGTCTGGTTCAGAAGCCTACCAGAAAGGAAGGTTTTGTATGAAAAAAGATGTCTTTCACCACTGTTACTGACAACACGTTAATAAGCTCTTTATGCACCAGCTCAGCAGAGTACATTATAGAATGCAAAATTTGAATTTTTGGAATTCACAACATTTTTATAAAAAAATTCTGAAGTAATTTGTGCTTAGGTTTATTGAAGTGAGCATGGGAGTTGTATGAAAGAAAAAAAAAATGGTGGCTGTTTTGAAACCATATAGTGGTTTGTAAAAGGATAGCTTGTGTCCGGTGGTGTTTTGAATGTTATTTCCTATTGTAATGGGAATGGTGTATTAGAAATCTTATGAGAGCACTTGCATACTGTTGTGAGGTTTTTTTCTAGGCCAATGAGTTTCAATCCACTTGATCATTTAAGATTAGGCAGGCAAAATTTTAGGGTTTGGGTGTTTTTAAACTGAACCTTGAAAGGTTTCCCTGTCTCTAATCCTTACATAGAAACGTTATGAGTTCTACATCTCACCTGTTAGCGTTCTTAATTATAACAATTCCTGTAGTCATTCATGCACTCCATGGAAGTATGGACATTGATGGCTGTATTTTAGTATTTGTTTGGCTAAAATCTGAGATAGATACCTTGCATATCCATACCTACTTTAACAGTGTAGAGCAGTACTTCAGAGTTTAGTTTTCACTTCACTCTAGCAACTTGAACTCCTATTATAGCAACACATAAAATATGTTTTTGTTATAGAAACGGAGTTGTGCATGTTTGATTGTTACAAATACCCAGAGCTTGCTTTTCATTTTGTTACACCAAAGCAAGGTACCAAAAAACAGTTTTCTAGGGTTTTGTTTGTGTGTTCCATTTAAGTGTAGATGCTGTCCTTGTCCTTTTCTAAAACAAGCCTGTTGCCTTAGGAAAGTCAAATTGTGCCCTGTCCCCGAGTTGTAATTTTGTTAACAAAAGTAAGAGTGGTGATAATATTTAGCTTTAGCTTAGCATCAGGCCTATATTGCCCATGGATTCCTACCTCTTCAGTGCTCTGTCCAAGGCTTGGAAAATGGCACAAGTAATGTGCCTAGTTCCCTTATATCTTTGTGCTTGCGTACGTGCATGCGTGTCACAGAGTAGTGAAGAGGAGGAGCCACTAATTCACTTTGCTGTCTCCCAGAGGAATCAGCATATGTGGGAAGAGTAGGCTCTTGTAGGCAAACACTATTCTTCATTCTACTTTGAAGTACTTGCCTTTCCAACTTGTCAGTAAAAACTGACAAAATACTACTCACTTCCAAAAAGATAAATAAAAACTTATCAAAAAGTTACCCATCACAATTCTAGAAAAACAGCTCTCAGAGATTCTCTTGGTAATTCTTCTGCTCGCTGTCCTGAATGTACTGCTTTCTCAAGTGAGGGCTGTGTGTTGTCCAGGAAAACCAGAGAGCACCTTATGGAATAACATCAAAGGGAGGCACTTGACAAAGACAGGCAATTTAGATGCTCAGTTCTGGAAGTGTATTGACTGAAGATGAAAGCTCTTTAGGGAAGAGACTTTGTCTTCTATTTATATAGAATCTTGCATAATTTAACAAATGTTGGGGACACTATTAATCTCATCCAACTTTAGATGTCTACAGTGTAGCTGTCAATCTTAAGAGAAGATCAATTGCACTCTAAAAGTGCCTGTTTCTCTCCACTGACTATAAAGGGAGCCCTCACAAGTAGCTCAGGTGCAGATAGCTTCATCTATATTTGGGCAGAAAAATCCTGCTCTAAAATACTATCTAACATGGCAAGATAATAATAGTTGATCTTTAAAAAAAATCCTTGGGAATATACCTTGTTCTTAAATGAGCTAAGAAAAATAATGGCAACTGCTGTTTTTGGTTAGTATTACATTCCAAAATGAAGTGCCAGGCATTGGTAGCATATCCACAACGGCATCAATCCATTCATAGCTTCTTGAAACATTAGTACAGAATATAAATATGAAGTCATTTGCTTGCTCAGAGCAAAAGAATAAAGCTGAGCACCTGGGTTGTCAATACTATAATAGTAGTTCAGTAGGAAATGCTATCTCCAATTGAAAAGACAAAACAGTATAATTAAAATCCTTATGTGAATGACAACAAAAAATATCCTATACTGTTGTTGCTGAATCGGCTGGATCAGCTGATACTGTTTTTGGATATCTCAGAAACTGTTTACTGGTATTTTTCAGAGTGGAAATGTTGTTTTGAAATACGAAAGAACATCATGTTCTTCTAAAGCAGTGCCAGTGTCTTATTAGTGGGAAGTCACTATGCTTAAAATGTTGGCCATGAAGAGTCTATATACACAGTGAATCAGCCATCTGCTCAGACTTTGAGTAAGAGTGTTTTAGCCGGCATATATGGACTGATATTACTGTTTCATACAGTGGGCATAAAATTCATGGCTGCAGGTGACCTCTATTAGAATGTAGCATGTTTAAAATAAATATGTAACAAGCTATTTCCAAAGCTGCTTTAATTGCTATACGGGAAAGTAATACAAGAACATCCGGAAGAGCATCGTATGGTAGATATATGGACCTGTGCTTAACTGAATGATTGTAATCTCAATATACATTGAGCAATATTCCAGGCAGCCAGTTTTGTCTTGCTCACCTCTAAAGGAAATTGTAGGAGAAGAGACATAAAAATGCATATGTAAGAAACAGGGAAAAATTACTGATCTATGAGGCTAAAGAGATTTAGTACCAGTTGGCATGGAGTACATGGATGCCAAAATAACCAAGTCTAGATTCCGACTTACAAAATGCATATCTCACCAATTTCCCTAAAAGCTGTGTGGTGATAGGACTTTAGAAAGACTGGAGGACTGAATACTTTATTCTTAAATCTTTAAATTTAAATTATGTGTATCTGAGAAAAATTAAAAATTTATATCACAGAGTACTAGGTATCTGTAGTATGTACTATGCCTCCCATATATTTCAGACTTGTTTTTTTAATTATTTCTGCCATGAATACCTATTCGATGGAATAAATATTCTTCATTCCTACAGAATGCCTTTTATGAGGGTATGAATAGGAAGTTAAATTAGACTTACTATTTCAATTCTATCAAGATCATCAGACCCTTAAACCAGCTCTAAAAAACCCTGTTTGTTCTAAAAAATAGTCAGTATGTTTAGGTTTTGAGGAATTCTAATACTGCCTGTCTTGAACAGTTCTGTAAAGACTCTCTATGCTTGTGTTGGAAAGCACATCACAAATGTACAAGCTGTCCTTTCCAACTCCTACTGGATTTTGTTCATTCTAAGATGTATTTATCATGCCATCCAAGTGGGATGATCTCTTGACAACTGATTAATGTGAGGATAAGCTTCAGTCCTGGTTAGAATGGGATTTTCTTCAGAAATGCTATTTGCTCAGGGAAAAACTCAAAATAAAAAGAAAACGAAGATGTTCTAGAGAACGTAAGATCAAATCTGCCTTTGGTACAGATGTTGCTGCGTCAAGTTTTTATTCATCCTCTCCACTTTAAGTTGCTTTCAGATTCCTGATACCGAAGGGTGCTGGCAGTCATTCCTATATGCAGTATGAGGGAGTATTGCTGTGTTTTAACTATTTATAAAGGTCAAGTTTAAAAACAAACAAACAAACAAACAAAAAAAACCAAAAAAAAGACCAGTGCAAAAAATCCCTGTCTTGCACTCGTGGACAGCCTTCTCACGAGCTACATGATTCTTCCTGACTTTAAAGTGAAATTTAACTTTTTAAAACCAGTCATACAAATACTGCTTTAGCAGACCCTTCCTCTAGACGTATGTGCTCATACATAACTAACTGCTTGGTTTATAAAAACAAACAAACAAACAAACTTTTTTAAAGTAATTTATATTCCTGTTTAAGTGCAGATACAAAACAGCTAAGGTAGGCCAAGATGGATTATATCCATTCTTTGCATCTTCTGCACAGCTATGTATAAGCAGTTACATTGAAGCCACCCAGGAATTAGTTAAGGGCATAGTCATAGCGACAGGATGAAGAAAAGAACCAGCTTGACTAGCAGGTTCTGCCTGCGTAGCTGGCATGCACATTTACATACGTAAAATGAACACACTCAATTGGGAGTCACAGAAAAACTGAGTCAAATGTCATTTTACAGATTATACTCCAGAGCAGAAATGCCACTTTAATTGAAGGCAACCAGTGAAATAAAGGCTGTATTTTCAAGAGACATCATGGAGTGCAAGGGTTATGAACAAAGCAGTAACAGCTACAATGAGCCACCAGAAGTAATAGCGAAAACTGTCTTCTATAGCATATGCACAGTTCAGGCCTTTTCTTCACACCTCAGAATGCAACAAGAATATCCATCAAACTCAATCTGTTGCTCTACCAGTGGAGATGTATTTTAAATGAGAGAGCACAGACAGTTACCTGGGAAGATCATCTCTTCTGTTAACAGCTGAGATCTATGGGTAGCTCTGATGTAAACTTCTTGTTTTCTCTTGAACTGTTCACCAGCCAGCTAGAGCTTCAAGCGGGGGGCCTCTGTGTTGTAATACTGATTTCTGATGAGCCCTTCCTTTTAAAATATCCATGAATTTGGATAAATATCTTCTAAATTTGTAATCAGTGTGTGCTTTCCTAATTTACATTATTAAAAACTGAGCTGCCCAGAAAATCTAGATGATGCCTGAATTTGCATTATGGATGTACAAAATATTTTTTTTCCTTAATTTCCTCTTTTACATCTGAACCATGGTGAATGGCTCCTACCTATGTATGTGAATGCCAAGAAGCTTTGCTCAGCAAGTGATCCATCTGCAATGCATATTCCATATTGTTCATTTTACTTACAGTAAGTCAGAACACAGTATGTCTATGCATGAGATAGCATATCACAGTTAAGTCTGGGTTTCTTGCCCCTCTGCAGGGTTGTCTGTCTTCTTTATTGACTGTGTTACTAAATATCAAGAGACAATGCTTGAGAATTTCTCAACTTGATTTTAGATCCTACTTGACCTATGGTTATCTGGGTGTGGACAAAATGCACTAGCAGATCTTTTGGTGAAAATTGCAAGGTATTGTTAGAACAGTGTCTTAAATATATTCCAATGTAGATATAATTCTGTACATAGTAGTGATCTTGAAAAATCTCCTAATTCCTTTCACTGATAATACGCAAACTCTACATACATTGTCACTAAAAATGGCATATGCTATATTTTGAGTAGCAAAAATGTGTCTCCTATCTTTCCACGTGTTTTTGTACTGTTAATCATGGGCTTTTTGGCTTATTCTTATGTAAGACTGCTTCTTTAAGATTGCTTAGATTTGTTTTTAGGAGTAATTTTTAGACACTGGCGAGACTTTGTTTATTGCATAGGGAGAATGTTAAGAATGTTGAGGAATTTGACTTTTTGGGGGGTTGTGTAATTAATTGATCAATTGGTTAATTTCTAAGTAAGACTTCACACTATTATCTTGAATTCTAAAACTGTAACATTGAACTTTCATGGAAACCAGTAAATTTGTACTCTGTCAAACTTTGGAAGCACGTAAATCATTGAAACTATGTTCCCTCATCTTAATAAAGAGTAAATTCTTTTAATAATCTCTAGTCTACATAGTAAACTAAATAGGATATCTTTAGAATAATTAGAATTCTAGTGGTCAAGCAAAAGAGCTCTACCTCATTATTGTTTGCATGTGAAGTAGAGCTCTCAACTCATAACGTACTTAAAAGTCTTCCAATTTAAACAGAACATCGCAATGTTTTCATGAGCAACAGAACAAATGAAGTCTGGCTTCCCAGGCATGCATCCTTTATCTTCTCTGTTAGCCACACCATAACTGGGCAAGAGATGGCAATGCTGTAGAAAGGAGTTGCACATGTGTTGACTGGCTGGCTGTCTTCTGCTAAATGGGAGGTAGCATTGTATTTGCCTTTTCTACATATAGTAGAGATGCTATATAGGTCTTTCTCCATAATGCTAATTTTCATGAAATCTGTAGGGATATAATTACCTCTAAATATCCCGTGTCACGTAGGGCAATGAATCCAAAAGTGATTAGGGAGAAAGGGAAGGTTGGGCGGTTAACATAGGCTGTAATTTCACCCAGTTTTCATCTTCAGAATTACTAATTTCTTGCTTCTCACTTTGCCTCTGTTTCTCTTACAACACTCTACAAAATTTCCACTTATCTTTACATTTCTGTTCTTAATTGTCTGTATTTTCCATATACCATTTTCCATCCTTTTTTGTGTTCAGAAGGTCCCGTTCCTGATTGGCATTCCTGATCCTCCAGCTGTATGGCCATAAACCCCCTCTGCTGTTTTAACCAGCCATAAAATACTAAATTCCTCTTTCCTTAGCCTTTTATGCCCTCTGCCCTTTGTTTTTCAAAAAATTCCTCCCCATCTTTGCTGCCAGTCTCTTTTCCCGTGAACAGTTTCTAACCAGCATTACCGTAATAGGCACTGCTCTGGTCATACAGGCTGGAATATGCCAGTAGTGAAAAAGTGCTCCCTTTGCAAGACTCGGTTGTACAACATGAATTTATATTCTGCCTGGCCATTCTGATCCAAACCTCCTCTGTTGTTGTGCTACAGCTGCAGCTTTTGGTCCGAGAAGGGTAACCATGAAGCATAGGTTGAGGTACACTATTACTCTGCATACTTGACAAATGTCAAGGCTTGACCAGAGGAAGATTTACTGATGCTTTATGTTCTTCCCTCATCCTGTGAGTCCTCTGATTGTGCAGTTACTCTCACTGGTTGCCTCTCCTCTTTTCCACTATGTAAGAGGACTGCAATTGAAAAGCATTCTTTCTTTTACGAAAAACTATTGGCTGGCACCGAGATGCATTGATGTTCCTTTTGCCAGGAACAGGGAATGGTTAGGTGGGTGCCCTTGCTCTTCAGCTTTCAGAGAGAAAGGGCATGACGGAGCTAAGGCCTTTGAGAAAGGTGGTGTAAAACACAGAAATGCTTGGCCTAAATGTAAAAACTTCTTATTGTTGAGTATAAACAAACTGCATTGGCCTTGAAGTGAGAATGTGCTGATGACTCTGTAGTCCTGCATTTAATGGCATTCCAAGGACTGCCTGCCCCATTAGGAGAATTAAAAAAACCCAAAACAACCAACAAGCAGCAGGAAACATTTACATACATCCCAGCACATATTAGTTAAAATGTAGTCAAAATACATAAAGACAGCCCAGTTTACTGGAGTCAGCATACAGTAGTAAAAATGCACAGCTAGATACTATTTTCATACAGTCCCCTTTGTTTATAGCAGCCAGCTCAGACTGGGCACAGGCTTGTCATAGAGACAGCCCCCCTGCTGGATGGGGGCATCTGGAATGCTCCATGTCTGTTCAGGTTTAATACATCCATTGACTCTCTTGCGAGTATTATTTGGTGCAAAATACTTCAAGGCAAGGAATGGAAACACAGACTGTTTTGGTCATGTTCTGTTTCAAAGTACCCGAGAAACAGAGGGTATTCCTGTAGCATCAGCTTGTATCTGTGGAAAATACATAGGCAAAATTGGGCGCCCTTGTTTCCCTCTGCGCCTCGTATCCGGATGAAGAATCCTACCTCTGTTGTCCATCCAAGAGATCCTTAAAAAGAATGCAGTGGTAAAATCTGCAAAAGAATATGGACGGCGTCTTTCCCTACAACAGGCAAATTCAAGCAGAAATGAAAACAAAGTCTTTTGGCCCTCAGTTGTTATCTGTGGCACCTTTTCCAGGCCTAGCATCTGGCAGCTCCTCTGCTTAGCCAGGGATACCTGCTGTTCACAACAGGGCTGTTTATCAGCCATGACTCTCCAGTCCTGAGGATGCTGACATAAAAAAAGCAGGTGAAAAGGTGAAAACGAATAACTATTTCCTGTGCATTCAGCAGATTGCATCAGGTGTGTTCAGCCAAAAGATGGGAGCAGGGACGTCTTAGTCACCTGATGGAGAGTTTGCTGTGTTCTCAGTGTCTGGAAACACGTGTTGCCGTAGGTCCTTTGTCTCCTCATACTCCTAAAGGTGGCAGATGAGCAAGGTCTGGTGTTCTTCTTGGGAACATCTTCCTCTTGTTTGCCTCTCTCTGGCAAACTGCTTATCCATGTATGGTTGAAATGATTTTGGGACTACTTTGCAGTAGCAAGGCAGTCCTGAGCATTTATTCATGCCTTCTGTTGCTGGATGCGCTGGTAACAGCAATGCAGGAAATCTTGATGTCCTCCTGGATTCCCAGTGCTTGGGCTGCACAGACCCTGCAGAGAAAATACGCTAAGGTTCTTATTCCTTGCTGAGCTGGAGGGCATGTTCTGCTTTGGCAGTTGCTTGACAGTTCCCTGCGTCAACCACAACTCTCTGAGTAGCTAGTGCGGTGCTGAGGCCTGGCTTTGTGAACAAATCCTAAGTCAAGGCCTGTGAGGTAAGGTGCGGGGCACAAATGAATGTCTGGTCTCCTTTTTAAGAATATCTTATCGCAGTCCCTCTCTCCTTCTGTGCCACTGGTATGTCTTATCCCTCGCTGATGTCATCTTTTCCCACTTCTTAGGTGAGGCTAAAGAGAGCATCTTTGCCAGGAGTCATGCAGGTAGGCATGGTAAGATTTTTTGCCATGCCAGATGGAGCAGTAGAGGTAGTAGGATTTAGATGGGATCCAGAACTCACTCTACAGTTGTAGCTGCCATTCAGGCTTAGGAAGCTCTATAAAATTGGGTGGTTTGGCTGCTAGAAAACTAAGAAACGGTCTAGTGGTGGAGTCCAGTGTGATGTTGGGTTGCTGTCCTTAGCTTTCAGTTGATATGACTTCTCCCTCCCAGTGAATCTGCATGTATGCGTGGCAGTGGAAGAATTTCATGCAACTTTCTGAATTTCAGGGGTCCCTCTTGTTCCCCCTCAATAAGTGAGTTGCTGGAATGCCTGTTTTGGTGTCTTAGGTCACTATCAAAAAAAGACGCCTCCACATCCTGCCGTGTTATAAATGTTTTTTGAAGTAAAAGGGAATGACACTGAGTGGGGCATAGTGGTGCATCATCAGGAAATGTTATGGACCAAACCTTGTTGTCTTGTAAGCCTGGGATGATCTTGGACATGGGGCTCGCCAGGCAGAGTCTTTCAGACAGCATGTAAAGATTCCTAGCTGTCCTGAGGATGATCCTTCCAGCATTTGTGATGCTTCAGACCTCTGTGGATAAACAATATGGACTGCCGAGTGATTTTGTCCTTTAATATTTTAGGACAATATAGATGCAACACTTTTTACAGCTTCCAGCAAGAACAGGGAGGAAGCAACTATCTAAATTGAAGAAAAACTGCAGTAGCTGAAAACAAGCCACTTTAACTGATAGTGAGGAACCGAGTGCCTTCTCCTAGCATCGTGAGCAGAAAAAAAAAGGATCTCCGATTTGAAGATTAGTGACAAATTTGTGTGAGTTGGCAATTCTTTGAAAATGAAATTTATTAAACTTGAAATAAAGTGTTCACCCCTGAATGAACATCTCCTTTTGTAAGGTTGCAAGATTTTGCTCATGGGCTTTCCTACTGCTATTCTCTTGTTTGAATGAATGTACCCTTAAGGCCAAAATCCATATTGCTGAGTTATTATGAAATACAGACTTTGTCTCCATGTGCTTCTACACTTAACATTGCTCAGCAAATGATACCTGTGTGGTAATTTTAAATGAATGACTGAGGAAAGACAGAGAGAGGAGAAAGATATAGCTGGTGGGCTGTTGTAGTCATCACCTGGAGGAATTACAGTGAAAATAGTGGTTTGTATATTCTAACACTGATGCGTGTACCATTAGGTATTTTTTGTTCATGCCATTGTCTAAGTTGGTATGGATAGCAATAGGAGCTTACTTGCAGTCTTAGGGATTGTATGTACTTAAACACTTTGCCAACAGATTTTACGTGTGTTTTTAAAATCTGTTGGGGAGAAATGTGATTAGGAAAAAGCAAATTTTCTCACATGGTGAATTTTTTAATCCTAAAGGTTAAGTTCAAGCTTTCTCAGCATATTGGTATGAGGAATTACCCATTAATTAAATAACATGAGTCATATTCTGCCATTGATTTTTTATATATTTCTTGCTGTTTGATTTTAATTAATGGGAGTTCTGTACATAGAGGATTCAAGAAAAGGTCCAGTGTTTAGAATCGGAACTATAAAGTAAAACATGAATATGGTAGTGTGGTTTGCTAATTGCAGTAACGATTGCCATCAGAGCCTCCTACACTGCCTGTGCTCAGGCAAGATTGCCATATGTCACAGGAAGCCTTGCCTGAGCAAGGACAATCAACCCCGGAGTTGATTCACTGTTATTAAAATGAAACACAGCATGCTTTTAATGTCTTTGGAGAGCATTTAAAAACTTGAAGATAAGACGAAGTAAGGTGTGTTTACCCCCAAATTCAACATATACTTTAATCAATAGGCTTTGCATGTTCATGGAGGACGGCAGCTGCAAACATCTGGAACGTTTGAAAGAAGGCTGTGATTCGACATGCTCTTGCTCGTGGGCTTGATGCACTAAGCTTTGCTGATTGCTGCCTGCCAAGGCAGGTAGGTTGTGTTTAAACTAACATCTGCAGCCCTTGATCAAAAGCAGGGCTTGTACTGTGCTACATGTAATTTCAATGTAACAGAAGACAGTGTCCTCTCCAAAGATCGTACTGTCTACAATAGTGTTAGTGCTGAGTATTTGTCTATGTGTGGAGGCTTCTGCATAATACAAAGCCATGCAGTATGGTTCTTTTCATAGCACGATGAAACTCAGCAGCTAGGAGAAAGCTCTTTCAGTGCTCAAGATTCAGGAAAGAAAAATTAGATTGGCAGGGTAAAGAGCAGGTATAGCCAACATACAGCGCTTAAAATGATATACTTGAAAGGAAGTTCAGAACCGCTGCTTTGGTTATTTCATTATATTTCTTCTGCCCCACTCGGCAGTCTTTTTTCTGGGTATACAGAACAGTTGACCTTATTAGAAAACAAGAACAATGTGTTTCAAGGGTCAAGAGGTCATGGAGACCAAAACCAGAGGTGCCATCTCCCATAAAACTGCGATACTCCCTGGCTGACTCCTTAGCTGGCTCATGGTATATGCAAGGAACAACCTCCACTCAGCTAGCCTGTGGGGCCAGTCATTTAGCTCACTTCGACCTTCTGCCTTAAAAAGGATCAGGTTTGCTGGGCTATAACTGGCACAGTGCCTGTTTTTTTTCTAGTTTTAAATGTTTGTCTTGCAGGATCAAGTCCTAGTTGAATAATTATGCTTTCCAGAATTAAACAGATAGATTGGCCTCAACTAGATAATGTCAACATTTGCTACAGCATCAAGTTCTTAATAAACTGAGGGACATCAAAACTGTGGTGTTTTTTCTAAACATTAGTTTCCATCATTGTCATTTTTTAACGATTTTCAAAGGAAACTGTACATTCTGCTGAAAGTCAGTAGCTTCCCTTTGCAAAGCTTGGTTCACTGTCTCTGCATGCTGTGAACATATACGTTACACGCTGTGGATACAGTTGCTTCCAGACACTGTCACAGCACACTACCCATATCTTGCTATAGGTTCTCTCAGTATATTTGGGAATAGCTTGCACCACAAACGCATCCCAGTATCAGGGAATCTTGGGTGTGTGATTTCCCCTGGTATGGCATCATACGATATAGTCACCATACAAGGCAGAAACAACAATTAAAATTGATGTTATCCATTTAAATATAAATGATTTTATTAAGATTTACTTTGAAAATGTAATATGACTGACAACCAGTCATTATTTTAAATAACTTTTGAAGCTAACAGCAATGGACACTGTGTGTGTGTATGCTCGTGTGTGCAGGGGTCTTTTGTAATGCTTGGAGGTTGCTTAGCTGACACCCCAAATCAGGGAGCATTGTTTTTCAAACTAATTTTTATTGTCATCCAGTTTATTCTTTTCCTCATGCAATGTGTGCCTTGTATCAATTTGAGACTAAAATACTGCAAAAACAAAAAAGGTAATGGCACTTTCCACAGTATTTCAAAAGGTTTTTAAGTGGAAAAAGGTATTTAGTATTTTTAATAAGCATCTTCAATACTATTGAGTTGGTTTCTTTGTTCATATCACAAGATTAATTATGCTGTCAAGCACTTTCAAGGCCTGCTTAACAAAGATTCAGTGATATAATGGTTTGCTTCGCATTGCCTTTTTTCTGCATAGCAATCACAATCAGCATTAGACAATTTAAAACCCTTTCACAAGCCGGAAGTTCTGAAGAGCCTTTTAATCAACAAAAGTAATTTTGCAAACAACTAGATACAGCGTTTTTCATATTAACTAACTTGTGTTAAACTCTGCTATATGCTTGAATCTCTGGTTCTGGTAATGGATTATTCAGATTTGCAAGAGACTAAAAGTGGGGAACACAATTAGCACAATATGCAGTTTGCACCCCATGAAAATTGTAATCTCATAACATTCTCTAGCTTAATATAAACATGGTATTAGTACTTCCCTGCAGTTTCATATATTTTCATTTTCCCTTAATATGCTGTTCTTGTATAATCACTTAAAATATTTTTGAAAAAAAAAAGCCTGGAAATTTAATTCTTGTTGTTTTAAGGGAGACCACTATTTCTATAGGACAGGTTAGAAATCAAATCGTAATACACTCTGAGGTTCTGAAATTCAAGTTAAAATAGGAAAATCTGTTTAGAAACTTGCCTTCTAAAATCAGTAGGGATTTTAAAATCGTTCTTTATACAGTAATTTCATTGCCATATAGCATGATAAGAAATCCCACATGATTTAAAAACACTTATTTGATGGAGAGATTGTAAAAGCAAAAACATACTACATGATGACTTTTTTTTTTTGTCAAGCACATTTATAAATGAAACTAACCTGTTAATGACACCTTTAAAACACTCATTTTTTTTCTAAACTGCTAGAAGCATTAATTTGTACCATTGCTGCATGTGGTAATTAGCAACTTCAGCAGTGATTTTGTCTGCCCTAAACCTTTCGTGTTTGACACTATTCCAATCTGGGAGAGGAGTGACCCTGGGATACAGTGCTACAGGACAAGTGGAGCAAATCCTGTCACAAGAAATAACAGGGTCAGAAGACACTGCTAATGAAGTCATAGCAACTGGTTTAAAGAGCCAATCAGAGAAGGCAACAATCTGTAAATGAGGATATAATTAGCAGAAAAAATAACATGCTTTGGTTGGATTCTAGGGGAGCCAGTAATGAAGGCAATGACTGGATATTGAGAGAGATTCCAAAAGATTAGAGCAAACATTGTGCAACAAAGAATAGCTAATTAGCAAAAAAGTGAATATGCCTTAATTAGAAGGAAAATATGTGATTGAAAGACATGGAGCAGGCTTTTAATACGAATACAATAATGAATGTTAGCCAAATCTCCATGATGTAGAAAAAGTCCTATCTTCACTTTTTTTTGCCTTTACCATTTTGATGAATGGTCGTGAAGAAGATGGACTGTAAATTCATGTATTTGCCATGACATTAATACTATTAAAACAAACAATTTTGAGACAGTAATTTAATGGGTTTCCACCCAATTTACACATATACTAACCCCTACCACAGCACTGCAGACAAAGCAGCACTGTGGTTTTTGGCTGGCCTTAAAGTTCTTATGATGTGAAGAAGTTCTTATTAAAAGAATTTCAGGTAGGTGTCCTGTGACATATGAGCTAATGCTTGGTCCAGATATCCCCCTAATAGGATGAAACCCCATGTGTTTTTTCATACAGAAAAATAGTCCATGGGGCTAGGGCCCTGAGTGTGTGTACATAACTACTACACTGCTACAACTTGCATTTATTTGTTGCTGTTCCTGTTGTGGTTTGGGTTTTTTTTGAAGTAGGGGCTAATCCAAAATTCATTAAATGCAAAGAAAAAGCCTCCAATAACTTCACTAGCTTCTAGATCAGACTCTGAGTGAGCAGAAACCCTGGAAATTTTATTAGTAAAAATTAAACATGTTATTATCCTGAACATAATAGACCCAAATAGAAGAATCCCATAATGGATTGTGCCAGTACAGTATATGTACAGTATTTATGGCTAGCAGTGATGAAAAGTATAATATTCTACTGCTTATCATTTTATTACAATAGAAAAATCAGGACTCTAACTTGCTAATAATTTTTCACTTTTATAGACATCTAAATGATATTATATTTCCTCCCTTTTTTTCTTTTTACAAAATGGTTCTAGGATATTGATTGTCATTTATTTTTACTCATGATATTTAATTGTCATAATTAGCAATCCATGTCTCATTCCCTATCTTAAAAATATCCTGTCAATTTTATAGCATATTTATAGATTAATTTAAATGTATAATTTAATTTATTACTGCATACCTTTGGTTTGTCTGTAACATTAAAATACTTATGGTACAGAATATTTTAATTAAAACTATTCATCAAATGAAGTCCAGGTAGCATCCTTATCCTTGTTTGCAGTAGGGGGTTCTGGCAGTGAAAGCAAGCAAAATAATGGGTCAATTAAAAAAAAATCTAAATATAGCTTTTTCAAAGATCCGATTGCTTAATTCAAGGTAAAAAAAAAAAAAAAAAAAAAAGAAAAGAAAGGAAAAAAAGATGTGTTTGTCAATGGATTCCACAAATTAAATTATGATAATTTTTTTCCCCTTGCAAACATCAAATCTGCTAAAGTCAGGGCCAGAGCAGAAGTAAAACTAGATGAGAAATGGGCTTGAATTTTCATGTGTGACATATCTCAATTTGACACTCAGTGTCTGCAGGAAATCGGGATACTGTTTTCAGAAGGTTCTTCTTGTGAAATGAACTGTACTATTAATTTTTTTCTAACACTGGGAAATTCACCCTCTATTTATGAGAATCAAAGTATTTAGCCTTTTAGGTCAAATGTTTTCTCGTATTTAAAAAAAAAAAAACTTTTAATGATATTTCTAATAAACCAAGAGTTATTAGTTTGCTGTGCTAGGGAGAAAATACAGCAGAACAGTGTGATCAAAATACTACCTCTAGCGTAACTGAATCAAGGTTTTGCTGCAGCTCTCAGTTGACAGTAAGTCTACCATTCTTTTACCATGTATGCTATTAATTCACTTTCCAGAACTGTCAGGTACCCCGAGAGTAAGAGAAATATACTAAAAATATCAATGTATTTCTCTTCTTCCTTTAGCTAATGTATCTCCACTGATGCTATTTTAAATTAAGCAATGAAGTAGTGTTGAAAGTTCTGACTGGCTCTGATAACAAAATGGATTAAAAAAATTAACCAGTTACAAAAAAAAATAAAAAGAAATAGAATCAGCTGACAACTTAATTGTTCAGCTTGTATGCAAATATTCTGACAATAATTTGCCAATGCTTTTGAATATAAGTTTAGGAACACATAATTATAACATTAATTGTTTCTTGTGCTTTAATTCTAGGTTTCTGTCACAAAACAGAAGGCTTAACTGTAATTCATGAGGAAATATAAAAAGTATATTCATTTTGTATTCAATTAGCTTTAAGCATATTCCAGTGCAGTGCAGTATTACAATAATTATTTATGTTAATCTACAGAGTAAGATACAGTACGTTGGCATAATAAATTGTCTTTATGCTGCGTAGCAATGCCTTTTGAATCACCTTCTGTATTCACAAACAAGAGCATCTACCTGAATGTAGTAGTTGTCAGATTGCAGGATAAAGACAATGAATTAGTGGCACGTAGGGAAGATGCAGCCCTATGAAATCCACCATTCATATCACTATTTGTTTCTAAAACTATGCCGCAATAAAATTGAATATCTGAGCCTGAGTCTGAAGTGAGAAGAGAGGAGATGATGCTGAAAGGCTGGATTGGAATTTGGCCTGAATTTTCTCTTCTTATTCCAACTCTGAATGCTAAATTAATCACTCAGATTTATATGAAGGTGAAAGCTACACAACATCTTCATCAAGGAAAAATAGGGTTACAATTCAATAAAATGTGTGGTAATACTTTATTGACTAATGAATATACAGCTCCTTCTGACTGCTATATTTTACTATCGAGGACTGTAACAGCACTGCAATTACATTACTAGTATTTGCTAAAGATACGCCTGTCTCTTCTCCTGATCTTAAAACATGCTTTGAAAAAGCCAGGAAGTAGGAGAAGGCCAAGAGAAAGCAGGTTATGCACCGTCCCAGAGTCTTGTGGGGAAATAAGCCATTCACAGATAATAACAGTGCAAACAAGTTGATGCTGCTATTTTTAAACAAGCTGTTATTATTGACTAACAGAGGTTGCTGTAGGTGGGATGTTGTTAATGACAAAAGCTCTGGAACAGTAGAATTGCTACTAATCCATGCACTAGAGAGCCTGATAATGAGAAACACCTAAGTGCAGAATTAAACAGTCCTCTAAAATCATTTCTGCTGCATACTTGATAAGGAGTCATAGCATCCTAAGCAGACCTTTTTCTTTTTCAGAAATCTCTATCCACAGAGATCCCATATTACTCCATTCACAGATTAGAGGGATGAGGAAACCCTCAGGGGGTTATTAGCGCAGCTTTCAAAAGGAAAGGAACCCAATCACTTTGAAACAGGCAAAAAACATTCTGCGACAAGCTATTTGGGGGCCCACCCAGAAAAAAAAGGTCACGCTGCGATCCTTAAGCAGATATGTGAGCATGTTGCACCTTGGAGTACTCTAGCTGACGGAAGTCAACTGTTGTGTGAAACTTTTTTTGGCATTGTGCAGATGAACAGCCTGCACCGAACAGTCCTTTGTTTTCTCCACTATTTATCAGATCCCATTTTCTTTTTTCTGGTCGCTCTCTTAGCCCACAGAGGCATGGTGTGAGGAGGCCAGCCTCCTCTGAGGTCCTGAGCAAATTTGCTTGGTCGTGAAGTCATTTGGAAGCTCTGTGGGGGAGCTACGTTTGTTATTCAGTACAGCCAGTTGTGAACATGTGCCTGCTGACCACATCCATTTCCCCAGTGAGTAAGTCTCTCCCTAAAATCAGAGGCAGAGGAGCTGTGATGTGCTTTCTTTTTAATACCTCTGCAACTTCAGGTTATAAGCATCTGAGTCTTGGCCCAGGGATTGCTACAGTTCTTGCTTTCTGTATGTATTTGATATATCTAATAACTAGATACAGTTTGGTCTGGAAATTACTCCAGAAATATGCAAAATGTGTTAGTTTTATTTTATCAGTTTTCCTTAGAAAGAACATATGACACTTCGCCCTGAGTTTGGGATGTAAATCGGTTTTAAAAACAGTTGCCGAAAATTTGTGAGATTAACTTAGGTTTTTCTTTAAACCATAAACCTCTCAAAAATTGGAATTTTCCATAATTTGAAATCAAATTAATAAATCAGCTTACATAATTCAGCCTTGAGTTTCTGAAAAGATTTGTGAACTCTAACAGCTCTTTCAACAGGCCTGTTCTGCATTTTGAGTTTCTAATGCAACGTAATCCAAGTGAGATTTATCTGATTCCACATTTTGTTGCAAACATTCACAGCTCAAAGCTATTACCTGACTGTCTTCCATATCAGGCCATTTATGTATCTAAAACACTGGCATCTGTTTAATATTTTATTGCTTTAAAAATATCTTTGTTGTTCAGATATAATCTCGCTCTAACATTTTCATGAGTAGAGTCTTTAATTTATTCTTTCTGCAGAGCTGAGGACATGTACCCTCGTGTAAACAAAATTAACTATGAGTTGACCCGTAATCTGCTTTGCAAGAAAATTACGTAATAGGAACTTTTCTTTCAGAATGGGTGGTGTTTTAATTTGTTTTAATTTTTTCTTAAATTTTCTAATGTTTCTGAGTATTTTCCTCGATTGCAAACAAGAAACGTCTAATGCCTTGTGACACTTTGTATTGAACTTCAAAAATAATACATTAAAACCCCCATAACTGCTTTCAGCTTTACACCCTAACAGTTTATATTATTACTGATACATTAATTCTTAAGAAGTTTGAAATTTTTACAGGTCTCTCCATTATTAAAAATGCATAACTCTTATATACCCTATCAATCCATATACTGTAGATTACTTTATCAAGGAAGGAAATGTAATCATCCCTATTTTATAGACAAATTAATGCCACAGTAAATGAAGTCATAAAGAAAGTAGAGCTTCTACACAAAGATGACTGAAAAAACCAAAATTCTGTTGCCTACATTACTTTCCAATTTGATCTGTCTCAAATTAAGACACGGCTAAATTTCTTTTGGATTCTTTTGACACAGGGCTGCCAAAATAGTAGCAAATTTGGCGTAATAAAACAGAAGGGGAACAACTTTACAGCAAACCTGCTTCAAACAAAGCTCAGAATCAGAGAGGCAGGGACAACCTCAAAGCAAAACCTTACAGTATAGTACAGTACAGCTTTTCATGAACCAGCATGTAGAATAGACATAATACATAGATGTATAGAGACAGATGGATAGTTGGGTATGGCTATCTATCCACAGATAGATGGCTTGGTCAGATTGTCAAGAGGTCCGTGGCACCTGCCTATCAACGAGCGTGAAGTGATTCTAAACCGAGCAAGTTGCTTGGTTCCCCTTAGCAGGAAAAAGGCTTTAGTTACTGACACAATTGGAGCACTTGGAGCTCAGGAGAATTTCTCTGTCTTCATCGTGCTTGGATATGGGCTTTGTAGTGCTGTCTTGTTCCTGATAAGCAGCATCTAACATATGAGCACCTTCCAGAACTGAAATAGCCAAGGACAGGCTGAGAATGCTCGTGGTTTCTAATCAGTACCTGCTTATGTCAAGGCTCAAGAAGGGCAGGAGGAGCTGGATGAAGTCCAGCACGAGCCTCCTCTTTTCATTGTTTTAGCAGCTCCAGCCCTCCAAACCTTGTGCTGTGCCCAGGATCTAGTCCAGAAGATCTGTGTGTCCTCAGGCAAGATAATGTCTGCTAGGAGCTGTAGTGCAAAACTTGTGTGAGAGCTGCTCTCTTGGCAAGCTCTGCAAAAGGAGGACTCGCCTCTCCCTTCCCCGTATCTCTGTGGCTCCCCAGAGCACTGCTGGTGCTGTGAGCTGCCTGGCTGCAAGCACAGTGGGAGCAGCAGAGCTTGAATTTACAGCTCAACAGTAAGGATAGAATCAACATCTATTATGTGATGTCCTTTATTTACATCAGGATTGGAGGGGGGAGGGAAGGCTTCATGAGGATGAGATGAAATGGGTAATTGCTGACAAAACAGTAAAGCCATCAGCTAGCACATGTCTAGCATGATAAAGAAAAAACAGTGCCTGACTCTTTGTAAGGCTGGGGAAATCTTCTCAAGAAATCACTGCTGTTTGCTTTCTTTCACCAAAGATTCAGTCTTGTGGGCAGTGCTTCAGGCAGAGCTTCTAACAGACAAACCCTCAGTCATGAGAAGAGGCTAGGTTCAAGTGTGACTTCAAGTGACTACGTTGAACCAATCAGAAACAACATGTACTCATCTAGTGAAAGAATACATAGGACATCGTGTGATAGAATTGGAATTATATGACAACAATTTGATAGAAAATGGAGAAGTGAGCTGCTGAAGTTGACACAGGAGAGAAATGCAGAACAAATCAACAGCTGAAATGAAAAACATTAAAAAGGAACTCTGAATCTAAAATAAAATGGATTTTTAAAAAAAACACCCTAATGTCTGAAATGCTACAATAGTAGAAAATTGTTCATTTGTGAGATAAAAAATATTTTAATTTAAAGCATATTTCAAATATAGTTGTTATTCACAATTTGCAAATGATCAATTGAAATAAGAGCTGTGTGTATGGAAACTGCAGCGAAAATGTTTCAGGAAAATTTTAAGGAAAGGAAAGCAAGGAAAATTTTATGAAAATTCACAAAAGGATTTTGGAAACAGATCACAGAAGTAATTGATATAAGAAATTAACCGTACTGCTAGCCCTGGTACCATGGTTATAACTATTAACACTGTAAAAAACCAAAAAGGTTGGAATACAATCCAAATGTCAGTTTCCCAGGAACACAGACCTCTGTCAAAATACCTGGGGATAGTCATCTTCAAAAAAAAGTCAGGTGTCTGTGGCTAAACTGCCAGTGCTCACAGATGAAGAAAAGAAGAAAATTTTGTCTGAAACTGAAAGACTTCCGGTGTCTAGTTTTGGAATATGACTGTATGAAACACCAGCACTAGGTGTCTATTTCTTCAGCCCAGCACATTTCAACACATTTGCTAGAATAAACAATGAATGAGAAGGTGCTCAGATGCAGAGTCAATAGGGAACTTTCCATTTCTGCCTGCTTGTCTGAATGTGATTTTACACATCTTTCAGCTAAATCAGAGATCCAGATGGAAAATTCATTACTTAAGGACATCAAATGAATTTGTGACACTCCCTGGAGACTTTGTGCCCATAAACCATCTACGTAGTCTTTCTTTTCTGACAGATATAAGACATAATTTAAATTTAATGTATACTTCAACTATTATTAAATTTAAGTTACTAATATGTTACAAATATCCTGTATTTTCTTTCTTCTGTTTCACATCTATGGTTTATACAACACATAGAAAATACTGGGAGGGGAAAACCAGTGTACGCAAATTTGCATGCTTTGCCCATACAGTTGTATCAATTTGTTTCTTTTAGAAGATAGATATCTTACAGGAAAAAAAAAATCCGTTTGTTTTTACAAGTCATGGAAGCTTCAAAGAGGAATAAGCATACAGGAGTAAACAGAGGCAGATATGGAGACATAAAAGAGATGAGACCAAAAAAATGTTGTTGTGTCTACATTAAAATCATAAAACATTTTCACACGGTTAGAATTTAAATCTAGCATGTCCTCCATGTGAATGAATACCTTCACTCCTGTCTTTTGTTTATCCTGAATTTCCAGCCCCCTACAGAGGTGTGGTGGTGGTGGACAGGTAGGGAGCTCTGATCTTAATGGACTGGGATTTCTAAGGCCTTCTCATTCATGCATATATCAGAATGATTCATATTCCACCTTTTGATTATATTTTTAGAGATAACTTCCAAACAGAAAATAAAAAATATTAATATTAAATTGTAGATTTTTCAGTAACTGAATTTTCACTTTCAAATCATTTTGTATCCCTTTGTCTCATTAATCAGTTATTTCCCAATCAGTCAATTGATTAGACTTTTAAAATTGATTAGACTTTTAGAAAAAAAATCAAATATTTGGACTTGAAGAACAGGGCTCAGTTGTAACTCCTCTTCTTATATTCCCCAGGAATGTTAGTACTGCTGAAAAGACTTTAAAAATTTATTCCAGTTGGATTTGCTTTAATCACATATCATGGCTAGAAGGGAGCTTGTTCTTCTCTTCATCTAAAATCAGAATTTTGTATGGAGACTCCTCAGGGTGTGCAATTGGCCTTACTGTGAAGATAGGAGGAAGGAAACCATCATTCCTTGGATACTAGCGGGAAGGACAGGACACTGGCCTTTAATAGCATTGCGTATCTGCTTTTGTGGTCTTGCACACAGCAGCTTTGGAGGCAGATGAGATGACACTTTCAGGGGCTTGACATCTGATCACAGCTTCCTTTGGCTGTGGCTGGCCTCAGGTGAAACCAAGGAGTAGTACTTGCAAGAGCAACCTCTGTTCTGCGAAAAATAAAGGACCATGGTGCTATCTGAGTTCCTCTGTACTGCTGCATCTCTTCCTCTCCTCTACTAGAAAGGAGGTAGGGAGAAAGAATAAATATATGGAGGCAAACATCCATTCTTTTACTTTCAACATCATTTAGTGAAGGAGAGGAGGTGGGAACAAAGAATTATTAGTAGGACAAACTTAAATGTAGAGAAATGGAAATAAATGTTCCCCCATAACTGTTACAGAGAAATTATTTTCTTTTAAACAACTATTTGCCTAAATTGAAATAACATAGCTGTTCTTATTTAAGAGAATTTCAATGTATGTAATCTTTCCATAATTGTATTGTTAGCAATAATATTCTTTTCTTACCCCTGCAAGAATGTTTCGTATACAAGTTCATTTTAAAATACTATGCAATGACAAGTTGAAGAAAATTGTGTGCATTTTATTTTTTTTTTACCAGTATATCACCTGTATTCTATATCCTTGTTTGTTGGAAAAGAATGGTTCCATGTCTGTATCCCCAAATCAGTGTTCAGGTATTCTTACTAATTGATAAGGTGGCTCTACACAATAGCTGAGAAAACGCTGTTGACTTTTCTTCTACATTTTCATCTATCTGGACCAGTCCAATTTTCCTTGGAAGATAACAACTAAGAAATCAGACAGCTCCTCGTGTTTTTTTCTTAAATGAGGGAAAAGGGCAGATAAAAGATGTATTTTAATTTTCAAATTTTCCTTAAAGAAACATTTTTATAGATAATTCCTTTCTGTTCATTTTTAAGAGGATTTCAATGCTGCCTGTTTCCAGTATTTTTAGAGGAAATGGATGGAGAACATCGTGTTCCTAAGCTTTGGGAAAATCTGCTCCAGGATCTTACTCTGTAGATGGACTTTCTCAGTGCTGCACCAGGTAAAACAATCCTTGCCACAGTGAACCCACTTTTTCACTGTTCACACATTGCGCTTTATGGTTTTACTTTGTGTATAATTCTTATTACAGTAGTTATGAGAAAATTCTTGTTACACTAGTTATACTCTACAGTTATGTTTTTGTGATATGTGAAATAGTCCTGAAGCAAGTCCAAGCAATCCTGAATTTTGAATTCGGACTTCAAATCTGGCTCTGAACTTCTTATTTATTTGCTTAAATATAAAATAATAAAGCTGTCTGTCCAAGTCTCTCAAAGCATAACATCTTTAATTATACGGTCGATTAAATTAGATTAAACCTTAGTAGAACTGAAGTCAGTTCCAAAGGAACTAACCATTGCTTTTCATCCCTTCGCATCTTAGTCCCCCTAATCAAACAGATGTCTTTTGCTGCATGCCTGGAGAGGCCCCAAATGTGGGCTATTTTGGATTATAAGGAGCAAGTTCTAGAGTCTCATGGCCTTCAGAGAAAAAGCCATAGACTCCTCGTCCTGTTCTGTGTAATGAGGAATATCGCATAGTTGTTTCTGCTAACTGCAGCTGTTACAAGGTGGCAGAGGGAAAGAAATGATGGTAGGCTGGTCTCACGCTTCTTGGGTATCTACTTGGTCATGCATCATATCTCACGTCACATAAATGTGCAGTGGGTCAAACTGGGATCAAGGTGCTTGTGTGGAGATGAGACAGTTCTTAGCAAACTGTTGAAGTTCGATGAACAAGCATCTGATTGTAACATGATGGAAGTACTGATAGCAGAGACAAAAGTGCCATGTGGAAGAAGTGGCTCAAATCTCTCCCTAGAGCAAAACACACACTAATGGTGATCTGTGGCCAGTGACGTTGAGTGCCTGTGAATTTCCACAATGTCCATAGGAACCAGTGGGTACTTGCCACTTTTGAACTCAGTTGTTTTTGCCAAATTCCCTGTGCTTTCTGTGGTTAGTCCTATACAGAGCACTGGCATTCCTCTGAAGATTCCCAGGATAGATCCCAATCTGTGTATCTGCTGACCTAATTAGCTTGCCTGAGAAGCAAGACAGATTAGCTGTCTTGAGCCAGAGGCACATGCTAATAGAGCTAGGAGATAGCTTTATTCCATACAGCTGTATCCTTAGAGCCAGATTCAAAGGTCTTTAACACCCACAGAAAGATTCCCATTTACTTCAGTGAAAGCGGCATAAGGCCCTGAGCTTTGAAACTGTTTGTCTCAGAATGTAATGTACCTTGGTGTCAAACATGGCTGTGCCCTAAGAGCAAAATATTAACCTATAGTAACAGTACTTTGCACTTACCTAGCAGCTCTCAAATAATCATCTCCGTGCACTTTAATTAATTAACCTTTACAACAACATGTCTTTGAGGGTTAGCTAAGGATCAGAACTGAGTGATGAGTTTAAAAAAAATCTCCAATTATTCATTTATAGTGAGACTATTTTTTATTTGAGTGGATTTGTGTCCTCTTTCAGATTTTCTTTCTGATAACACTGTTTCTAAAACCATCTTTTAATCATAAATACTTAAATATTCATCAAACAAATATGGGGATTCATGCTTTTACTGACATACTATTGTGTAACAGTTCATTGCTTTTCCCTTTTACTCCTTCTCCTCTCACTGCACCTGCTGCCTCTTTCCCCATATAGAATCATAGAATAGTTTGGATTGGAAGCTTTGTTTAAAGGTCATCTAGTCCAACCCCCCTGCAATGAGCAGGGACATCTTCAACTGGATCAGGTTGCTCAGAGTCCTGTCCAACCTGACCTTGCATGTTTCCGGAGACGGGGCATCTACCACTTCTCTGGGCAGCCTGTTCCAGTGTTTCACCACCCTTATCGTAAAAAATTTCTTCCTTATACCTAGTCTGAATCTACCTTCTTTTAGTTTAAAACCATTACCCCTTGTCCTATCGCTACAGACCTTACTAAAAAGTCTGTCCCCATCTTTCACATAAGCCCCCTTTAAGTATTGAAAGGTCGCAATAAGGTCTCCCCAGAGCCTTCTCTTCTCCAGGCTGAACAACCCGAACTCTCTCAGCCTTTCTTCATAGGAGAGGTGTTCCATCCCTCTGATCATTTTTGTGGCCCTCCTCTGGACCTGCTCCAACAAGTCCATGTGTTTCCTGTGCTGAAGACTCCAGAGCTGGAAGCAGTACTGCAGGTTGAGTCTCACAAGAGTGGAGTAGAGGGGCAAACTCGCCTCCCTTGACCTGCTGGCCATGCTTCTTTTGATGCAGCCCAGGATACAGTTGGCTTTTTGGGCTGCAAGCATAAATTGTCAGCTCATGTCCTAATCTTTTCATCCACCAGTACCCCCAAGTCCTTGTCCGCAGGGCTGCTCTCAATCCCTTCATCCCCCAGTCCGTATTGATACCAAGGGTTGCCCTGACCCGGGTGCAGGACCTTGCGCTTGGCCTTGTTGAACCTCATGAGGTTCACATGAGCCCACTTCTCAAGCTTGTATCCCTTAATCATCTTCTGGTGTGTCCTCACTTTTCCCTAGTAAGGCAATGCTGATTCCTAAACCTATTTGCTCCAGTATGAAATCCAAAATATTAAGCTAGGCAAAATCACTGATGTGTTGCATTGCACTGGTGGGCAAAGGTGTACAAGTAGAGTAAAACACACCAGACCTCTTGACTAAACATATTGCGTAAGGCTCAGAGTTTCATTAACAGCTTTTTAGGAAGTTGGTCATAAATTGAAGACAACTCAAAGACATTTGTGAATACTTGTGAATAATCATTTCCCTATGAGTTTTAAATTCCTTAGAAATGGATATTAAATCAGTGGTAGATATGTGCAGAATCTAGGAGTCCTGATATTTGTTATCTTGTCCTGACTTTAAATAGCACCGTCTCCCTTATCCGTATGCTAAAATAACATAACATGTAGACTTGTTCTAGAAGAAAAAATCCTTAATTACTTATGATTGTTAGAGTTTAGGTAACGTTTTAAATATTCTGCTGGAGACTAAAATTCAGAGTGAAAAGAATACAGAAATATCAGACTAAAGTGGCTCTGTTGGACTTAAACCAGTAACAGTAACTGAAAAAAAATTTGGAAGAGCATTTTGATTCTCCACCTCCCTTTTCTATGACTTAGAATTGATGAAGTTCCTTTTCATTATGAGTATATTGCAACAGGGTAACAATTGATTATTGCTATTAAGTTTGTCAAGAAAAAAGGATTCCTTGTGTTTCTTTCATTTCAAATGTTTACTTCCTGGGAATTATTAGACAATGCATCTTGAACTGTGTTAGCTTATTCAGGTTTGTGGTTGATCTGATAGCCATGTTCCACTAATCGCATGTGCCATCTGGCCATAGTTCCATTTGGATCGTATTTAGCCATTAGATGCTAAAAAGACTTATGGTCATTTATCTTAGTGAATCAGACAGCATCTAAATATGGATGGAAGTGTTCACCAAACTGGAGTTTAGCATTATTTTTATAAGGCACTAAAGGTCTTTTTTTTGGAGGCTAATTTGGGTTGTTTTTTTTTTTACTCAACACATTCACTTTTAGTCTTACATTTTTAATTGCTATATTACAAAGATTACATGTTGTTTGTCTGTTTTTACTGAGTCATTATATAATGACCCTGTGCTAAGATTTCCCTTGAAGACTAAATGTTCCTTATTGTTCTATTGTTTCATTTAAAAGAACAATCATTGGTGACATGTAAATGAGTAAAGTTTTATAAAAATAACTTGGAATAAATTTTTAATAAGAGGTATTATTATCCTTTGACTCATAGCAAGTCATTCATAAACACCATTAAATCCTGATAATTATAGCTGTAGCTGCAGGGTTACTACCTTTACAGTCCTTATGCAGACTTCATTTAGAGGTCCAGTGGGGACACGCATACAACTGCTACAAAATGTTACTATTAACGGTTTCCTTTGGAACAGTATTGTGCTAGATTAAACATCCACTCATGAAACAAAAATGTTTATAGGTTATCTAATAGCTAAACATTCTGTGACTTAAAGTAAACTCTTTAGCTTTGGATTCCAGATTTTAGGACTTGCACAATTTTCTTTTTTCTTCTGTATACTACATGAAATATAGAGATTCTGTAATGCAGAAAAGAGCTCAGCAATTTTCTCTGAACAATGCAGCAATCACCATTTTCCCCAAAGTAAATTGGACTGTTTTGGTTTATAAAGCTGCTTAATAACTTGCACAGTACCTCCTTTTCTTTTTTGCCCTCTTGTTGCTCAGTTTCTGAACTACCTTCTTGAATAGAATGGATGTTGGTAGTTACTAGATATCACTTCCAGCTTCATGTCTTATGAAATACATGCTAATATATTTCCAGGAAATTTCTGGTCTAGAGGTAAACAGACACAACCCTTATTCTTCTAGAAAATAATCTAGACATCAGTTTTGGAGCTGCATAGGCTCTTTTGAGTATCTTCTAATTTAAATCCTTTCCAGGGACACCTAATAGAAAGGATTTTTAGGAAGATCAATACTGTTGTATCTCCAAACTCCGCTCTGTCCTAAAACAAAGATCTCCCAAGATTTATTTAAACTCCAGTATGCAGTGGTATTTATACCATCTCTTTTTCTAATACCGATTTCCTTTTTCCAATGTAGTTTACTTACTTTTCCCTAGATTCTTAATTCTCACTAATTAGACAAGCTAAGCGTGAAGCACAGTGCTAGTTCTTCAGGACCTAGAGTACTTAGCTCTGAGGTTCTTTTTTTTCACCTGCTTCATGCTCCATGCGAGCAGTCCCTGCCAGGGGCTGTATATCTTCCTAGATGGCCAGCTATTTCCCAGTCCATCCTTTGTACCATCACCCAGACTGTGTTCTGTTCCCTTCTAATTGCTGCCATTCAGTTTGGTGATTAATCAAGCATGACATCAGCAGGATTTAAACCTGCCTTACTGTCACAGAATGACTGACTGTACTGCACTGGAACTTGACAATATGGCCCTTGTCAGGCATTTGGTTTAAGTGATAATGGTGAGAATCGGTACTGTATTGACTCTCTGAAAAGATACCAAATGTATGTGAGGAACTGAGCTGATGTCAGCAAGCTACTATTGTGGTACTACACCACTAGAAACTGCTTCCACCTGCTACTCATTTAACTTCTACACCACCTTTTTGCAGTCTTCCCACTACACTTTTACTTACTTCAATGGGCTTTGCCCTTGTTTTCTAGTTTAATTTTCCCTCAGAGCTGAGATTCTACATTATACCTTAAAAAAAATTGTGACAGAAAGAAAGAAATGTTTGGCAGTGCTTTAATTGAAGGCTGAGCCAGCCTTTTACGTTCTGACAGGTGTTAATACTGTTCTCCAATTTTGCAAATACTCTTCCACAGTTGGAGGACCCCAGATGGACAATATGACTTTTACAAATTAATGGCATTGTAATTAAAGATATTCCAGCATACCATAAAAGAATGCAGAAATGTTTGTTAAACAGAAAAGGTGTTTTGAAATGCTGTGATGAACTGATATACAAAACAGCTTCTAATTTGTTCTCCTTTTCTGGTACTAATTGCCAGTAGTCACTAGATAAGATTAGGCTGATGTGAAGTCATTGATATTAGGCAGCGGATAGTTATCTTTACAGGTGTATTTCTCATGGCCGTCAAAGAACTTTAATAAAAAGAAGGTGAATATTGTTAAAGAGCGATATTAAACAGGGAAATAAGTCCTTTTTATCTTTTTTACTGATGACCCTCACTTTTTCAAGGAGGGTGAAACACTGTTAAGATTTCAGGCATTAGCACAGCAAGTCTTGGTAACATGGGATTTGAATAAACTCAGCTCCTCAGTTTGGAAAGACTCTTCCTTTTTCTGTGTAATAAGATTCCTAAAATCATTGCCCAAGTCCTTCCCACTCATCTTTTAAAAAAACATTACCTGAAAATGAGCATTAAAATATTACTTCTAGAAGTTATCGAAAATATTTATTGTGGAATTTTTAGAAAGTATAAGCGGGGAAGATAAAAAAATGAAGGCTAGGGAGGGTAAAGCTCATTATATGTATTCCTTAAGGCTTCTTTAAGGCCTCAAGTTGGGTAGCTAGCAAGCTAGAATATAAGTTTATATGTCTTAGTAAATCAGTGTAATGATTCTTTTCAGTGTTTTGGTGCAGCGCTCAGAATTTTGGAGTATTAATAGAGAATAGTTCCTGTCTATTCCCTTTCTACATCCCTTAGAGAAAGATGCCTACTTTTAAGGTTTCTGCATGTGCATATTTAGCTGAATTTATTTATTTATTTATTTTTACTTCTGCAAATTTTCAAAACTTTTGAAGGAATCTCTCTCTAGATTCATGATACTGGAAACAGTGGCAGCTGGAGGCTTCCCGGTAAAATTTCCTATTGTCAATTGCTCTTAAGAACATCTCATTCCTTTATTTAAATATACATGCTGGTTTACTGTATATTTATAGTCACTGCCAAATCCATTGTTTTTAATTTTGAGACCACTAATAACAGGCTCTTGAAATCTTGGGAGCAGGAAGTCAGTTTAATAATGAATACAAGTCTCCTATACTTGCTTTAATTCCTCCTCATTATTTATTAACCACCACCACCGTGGCCAGCCTGTATGAACCACAAACAAACATTGTCCCTTCAAGTCTTTGCCACTTAAGCAAGTATTAGTAACACAAGTGACCTAATGGAAATCTTAGGGTCTCACCGTAAAATATAGAGCGCCCAACACCAGAAGGACGGAGCAAAGCATAGCTGCCTCATTGTCTGTAACCTGCCAACTCTTTCCTTTTCTGACCAGGCACTTTTCTCTGACCAGGTATTTTCTCTGCTCCGAATTTTAATTAGTGATGGCATATTTTGAAGATGGGACATCCAGAAGTGCCGATAAAGCAGTAAGACGAGCAAATGAGTGTACACGTGCTGCACAACTACACAGTGACCTCACATATGCTGAGTGTTGTACAATGATTTTCCTCATGACAGGGAGTTTGAAAACCTGTAGGTAATTTAGTGTTGTTCAATGTTTCTATGTGACTGATTTTGTTATGGTTTTGTTCTTAGTTGATTTTTCTGGTTTTTCTCAATTTGTTACTGAAAATGATTTTTTAAGTCTGAATTTTGAAATACATATTGGTTCACCATAATTTTGTTAGTACTGCTTTTGACATGCAGAATCTGGCGAGGCTAAAGAAATAGTAATTTATAGACTCAGTAAACAGTGTTCACTCGTGACCTTTCTGCACAAAGGCTGTCTGCTACAGAAGCCCTATTAAAGACTTCTAGATGCCTAATACAGTCCCTCTGTGTGTTGGTACTACAGTAGGTCAAGGAACTCCTTTTAGTCAGTATTGAGATTCACTTTGTAGTGGCATTTCAAAAAGGCTGGAGGAGTTGCCCTATACTACATACACTTTATAATCGCTCATTTCAGTTCTTTTCAGGCTAACTGACTCTGTAATGTAAATAAAAAATTAAGGCTGTGATTTTAAACCAAGGCATAACGGAGCAAAAGGAAAGTTTACATTTTACTCGAAAAATATACTTATTAAGACTGAACAACAAAACAAAATTTCTGAAATAGGTTGCTTTTTCTTATTGAAGGAAAGATGTTTTTTAAAAACTCAAATTGCATTTAAGAATGCAAATATTGAGGCTTTATTTTAAACTCCTACAAGTAGTTAAACCTTCCTTGTTTTTTAAAACATAAATTACAGCAGAAAATACATGCAATACTGAAAAATAATCCAATTCCTTAGATTTTTTAAATAATTAGATATTGTCACGAAAATAACCATTTCATGTTTGTATGAACACGTAAATACAAAGCACCAATTAACCGTAGGGAAAATTCTACTGAAGAGACTTTGAAAAGTTGAAATTATAATTGTCAAGTAATCTTACTGAAAATTTTAATAGTACCCATGGAGTTAGAGTACTAGTTCATAGTGTGATGTCTGTGAATCACGAAATAAATCTTACTCATAAACATATGCATGCAGCACGGTAAGGCACTGAGCACTTTGTCTCTGAGACACTTAAATACCTGCTTACCTTAAAAGCAAAGCAGGTGTGTAAGTGCTTTGCTGGATCAGGGCCAGCACCTTACAAGACTGACCTCAGAGGGCTGGGATCCCCCTCCCCGCCTCCTGGTGTGAAGATGACCTTGCTTACAGCAGAGTTGCATGGTTGTATGAAGCAGCGGTTCTTCAGAAACACCCAGCGTTCAGGTACCATCTGAAGCATAGAATATTCTTTTCTTTTCAGGCCTTTCTGGAGGAGGAGGTGGAGTGTTTGAGTCTTGAGGGAAAGGTGTCATGTATACAAAGTATTGTGCAGCATTTTACTTTGGAGTATAGGTTTCCACATTTTCTGTTGTTCTTGCTTTTAAGTAGTTTATTCAGGTCAGATAGAAGGAAGTAAACTATTTTATGAGCACTTAAAAAATTACAGGGAACTTGCACTTTAAGCGTGTTTCAGTACAAATTAGGAAACATAGGACAGGGTCCATACTAGGTCCTTTTGCTAAAAAAATATATCGTATTCCTGATTTTAATTTACTTTGTCTGAGCCACAAGATGCTGAATACATAACGGGTCCATTCACTTTAGTTACATACATCAGATAATTTAGGGTTCGAGTTTTCCAGTTCATATTTCCAAAGCGTTTCTGGTTTTATAAGCATACCAGCCAATAGTAGACCTCTTAAACTGTCATTTGAACACCAGTCCTCAGCATAGCTCAGAGATACAGGAAGACGTGTTCCAGCTTTTGCATACTACTGCATTGTTCTCGTGGCCTTCATCGTATACAGCATCATCTGTAAAACATACAAACTAGAAAAAAGATGGTCAAAAAAGCTCAGATTGTATTGCAACACTGTCTAGAGGGATAGAATTTAACTCACTTTCCAATTTTTGTGGTTTTGTATTTGGACTCAAGGCTTTTTTTACACATATAGTTCTATTGGTGTGTGAAGCACACTGACTCATATTAAATAGTTTAATATACAAAAATACAGCAAATATAAGTCAAGGCAAGAGGAAAATCTCACTGTGCGTTATGTCTAATTGTTATTTATTGGCATGGGGTCCACAGCAGGCCTTACAGTTTTAAGAACTGTCTTCACAAAAACATCTTCTTTTAATTTTTGCAAATCACATTTTCAACTCTACATTGTGAAGAATGCAGAGCTTAAGATGATACCAGAAGACTTGACAGTATATTATGCCAGGGAGTGACAATTTAAAAAAAAAAAAAAAAATCCAGTTCCAAGTGTAAGTTTAAAAATGTAACTAAAAGCCTTCATCAAAGTTTAAAGAGCTTCTTGCGCTTTTAGCATTTGCTTATTCTGATTTATTGACAATGACACACCTAGCAACAGTCATTCCTGCCGAAGCAGTGAAGTAATGGACTTCGGGAGAAAAGGGGAAAAACAAGTAGGTGCTGCACACAGGAGAGAGGCCGCTGATTACAGACCACTAATTTGTTATGCACTCTGGCAAATCAGCAGTGATTCATATGACAAATAAGGAGAAAAAATTAACAGCTGTCATGTTGTGATGTGTTAATTTCCTGACAGTCTCTGCACTGAAGCCAATTACTGATTTAAGGGCAGGGAGAGAGAGCCCTGTTCAAGCTTCTAATTAGGCTTCTTCAAGACTAAAAGGATAAAAGCAAAAATAAGAGCAAGAGAATGAAGCAGGTAGCCACAGCTTCATAAAGCATACATGCTTTTAAATCCTCAATTAAATAGCTTTAAGCTTAAGTGTGTTTAAGATAAGAATTTAGAAACATTTATTCACTTTTATCCATGACCCTGTGTTTTAGTCTTTTGTGTAGTAATTGGGAGATACAGCAAACCCAAGAGTCTACGTTGCCCTCCTTCTACAGTCGTCCAGGTTCCTGGATGTAATCTGCTAGTAATACCTTTGTTTAGCAATGTCAACACCTATTCATCAGCATGCTTTAGACGCAACCAGTAAAGGGACATCAACAAGTTTGCCAGTTCTTTTGACCCTAAGAAGGGCCCTTGTAATTTAAGGGAGACATAATTGCTGTTTAAAGGTTTGGCTCTGACTCCTGCCCTTATATAAGCAGTCCTTATCCTCATGAGAGGACCAAGTGAGGCTACATGAACAAGAACCTCTTGGCCGCTATATGTAGGGAGCTGAGCTAATTCTGTAAGCTACCGTGTGCCTTCACTTTGAAGCTAATTGGAAATGAGAGCGATCAGTATCTAGCATGATGGAGTCCAGTGCGAGGGAGGACCTGGAAAGAAACCGTTGTGCTGAGGAAATACTGAGGTAGCAGGTGATTCATGCTATGGCTACCATATGGTTTTGAAAGGAGCCTGACTCAGCCATAAAATGTGAAGTACATTCCCCAGCTATCCCTAAAACAGGCAAATAAACCGGGTGTGGGATCAAGCATTCCAGTAAAGTAGCTGCTTTTGTAAGAAATATTTTATTTTCTTAATGTAATGCTTAAAAATTAAAACCAGGTTTCCTGTCGACCCACAATTTAAACCCACAGTATAAAATTATCAACTGACTGTAAAGAGCTTTTGCCTCTTTTTTGGCATTTACTCAAAAGTGATGTGTGATATAAAAATCAGGAATTAGTCACTAAAAAGGAAGTATGGATTTGCTCCAAAAGGAAGGAGCGATTTCATCCACACAATATTTTTCATTTTTTATTTCATATTCAGATGGTCATGGAGAGGGACTTTTACAGGTTGCTACCAAAGTTTTTCAGAACTCCCTTCTGCTTCCTAAAAGGCAATTATAGTAAAAATCTTGAAAAACTCACTTGAATTTTAAAATGGGCAGCCATCTCTTATTTTTGCATGATAGCTCCCTTCATTTGGGTTTAAAATACAGTGCTCTCGTGCTTCATGAATGGATAGAAAATAGACAGAAATCTGGAGCAATGGCAGAAACACAACTTCCCAGGAAATTAAGCAGCAAATATGATGTGAATTCCTAAAATCACTGCATTTACCTTGGGAAAGAAAGAAATGTATCTCATGAAGTACTGCAAAGAATCTTGTCTTTGATTTTGGTAGGAACTGGATGGGTCCTTAGCAAGGATGCAGCCTAGAACAGCTGCTTGGCCCTGCTGCTGGACATGAAGGCCTTAGCTTGGCCAACAGAGATCTTTAGTTTAATTATGTGCTTAACCTTAAGTAAAGCACTTGGTTGGGTATGTTTGGTCCTGTCCTTAAAATGAAGTGCTTGTTTCAGGTTTTACATAATCTGTGCTGAAAGCTACCTATGCCACTTTACAGGAAACCAGTTGTGTACTTGGAGACTGGAAGTTTCCACCTCAATGTGTCTGACGTTGCTGCTTCCTTTTTCTCCTTACTCCACTACCTAAGCTGGGTCTGATTATGCTTTCGTTAGAGAGGTTTGCCTACATTGCAGGCTGCAGAGCTATGTAGATAAATTGTAAGCTAGGTCTGGGATAATTTGCGTGTTCTAAACTCTGTACTGTTACAGCTCAGCTTCTACCAGCAACCCAAAATCTCTGTGTGGTATTTGCACTACACTTCAATCACTGCTGTAGACATAAAGGAGCAAAGTCTTGATGACTAGATGGGATCAATTGGAGACCCAAGCGATGGTAGGGAAAATTAACTTAAAATATGTGTGCGATGTGTGCCCTAAACTTAATGCTACCAAATATAAATAAATACATACAAAGTCAATGTGGTAATTAAGTGACAGTGGAACAATACACAAGAGACTGTCTTTACTGGGGGAATCAGCTCACAGTAATTTTAAATCTACTGACTGCAATTCTTCCCCACCTTTATTAGGCAACTCTAGTTAATAATAATTTTTGTGGTCTCTGAGGAATTATATGAGCAGGTTTTGTGCTTTTTTCTGCCTTTGAGGAATTTAGAAATCTAAATTAATATCATTAGTTCTTAACCTGCTAAAAGTTTGCACCATAACAGGAACTATTATTTTTAATAGTTATTATTAATTTTAGTATATTTCATTATAAGTGATAGTAGGTATGCTATTGTAAGAGACAGTAAGACCTTTCTGACATTGATTTTGCTTACAACTTCATCCTTATACTTGATGGGATGGATAAAAGTAATTCGGTCTCTAGGCTTGCTTAGTCCTGATCTACTATCAGTTCAATTGAAATATGTCTACATTGAGTGTATTATCTTTTTTGGAAGGATAACTAAGTGAATTAAGCACATGCAATACTTATCACTGTCCAAGCTAACTTATACTTTATTGATTTATAGTGCCCTTCATAAGCGTAAAGGTGTTCTGCGCTATTTTATGCACATGGACTGCTTCAAGAACCTTTGAAATGCAATCACTTCTGTCATTAATTTGCTTTCTTGATTGTGCCCATAGTCAACTGCTAGCTCAAAGCAGAGTCTTTCGAACCCTTTTCAAGATTCCTTACTACAGTCTGTACTAGTTAAAAGAGGCCAAATCCTGGAGTCCGTACCGATGTATTGCTTGACTTTGGGAGCACTGCAGACCTATGCATAAGCATGTTGAGTGTTGCTATTCCTGGGCATGACTCCTGCTCTGTGCCTCCTACTCTGTAACATATTGACTTGCTCCTTGTGAGTAATGTTAGGCTGCAAAGGGGAAGCAGTGGAGCGGCGGGAAGGAGACGTGTATGATCTCTTGCAGGATCTACATGGACGCAGTAGGGGTAGGATTCTTGCATGATCTTCCCGATTTCTTCTATAAAAGTAAGGGACAATCTGACTCTTGGGGCATATTTAGTCCTCATCCCAGGAAATCTGTCACTGAAGTCAGTGGGTGTTTTGCCTGAGTAAGTATTGAGTAAAGACTGAAGGCTTTGGCCTAACATTTATATCAAATATGGCCTTCCCAAATTCATTAATTCCTCTTTTAAAATTATATTGTCCATATCTCTTTTTACTGTCCCTGACCCCTTTTGCACACTGTCACCATTAACACTCCCAGTCACAGATATCTGGAAATGTATTCTATCATCAGTATTACATTCAACCTGACTCATATTCATAACACACTCCAAGGTACCGGGATGAAGAGCATGGCCATGGGTTACTAAACACTGGATTTATAAAATGCGAAGAAAGAAATATGCTGCACTTAAAAGTATCAGAGCACATTTTGCGGTGTGCTTGATCTCTTGCACGTGGTCTTGTGCCACAGTCTACATTAAAAGCAATTAATAATATCAACTCCTGTGTGAGGAGCACTGGTGGATTTTACCTATTCTATATATTTTACTTTCCATGTGATGATGAATAAATTAATCCCATTAATATTTAATTAACTTTAAGTTGAAAGGTGACATCTAACTTAGCCAATTTACTGTTCTGTAGCTGGTTTAACTTTGGATCATGTGATTTTAATTCTTTCCGTATGACCAGGTGACTAAAGGAAAAAAAAAAAGAAAGGGAAATGCACAGATTAATTTCATTCTTTAACCTTCCTAATGCATCTGCTTGCTTGCATCGAGTCGCAGACAGCAGATCATCACATGATTTATAGTAGTGACCGCTGCCTGCATCTCTCAGGCTAATGACACATACACTAAAGTCATTGATTTGTATGAATAGCCTCCGCTCTTCATTTATCACAATTTAATGTAAGAGTTTGCAATGCAGAAAAAAATTTCACATGGGAAGCATGGCCCCACAGGCCTGACCGCTAAGCAGTTATGAATCATTTGCTGCCTTTTAATATATAGACTGTTCTATTCCTGAAAATGCCCTATAAGGTCGTATTTCTTTACAGAACACCACTACAATTAAAAACCAAAAGTAGATGTTTTAAGATAAAGTACATATGAAGCACGACCAAGTTAAACATTGTTACCATTTTCTCTTTCTCTTTTTAATACACCATAAAAAGCCAAATTTATCATTGATGTAACCAGGGACAATTCATTTAACTTTAGCAGAGTTGAACCTGGTTTTGTTAGTCCAAATTTGGCCCATGAAGTTTATTGATCTGCCTTTGTAGTACACAGAACTCCAATAAAAATACTGACCTAAAATCAGAGAAGCACTATGAGCAAGTAGGATTTGGCAAATTGTTTTTTCCTCAAGATAAAAAAAAATAAATTCAAGTGTAACTTAGAAAAGAATTAATGCTTTTGCAAATATATTGCTTAGAACAACTTAGAATGGCTGGATTTTAATTTTTATTTTTTTTTTTTTTAGAGAAGCCTGGACATTGTTTTTTTGTCTTTTAACAGAAACTGAGTACTCCCATTATTCCTAGCTCCTACATTGTTTCATATCATAATTTTAAAGGGATGTGGCAGGTCAAATGTAGATTAAAAAAAATCTTTATATCTAATACTACAAGAGAATGTAATTCATAGTACTAATATAAATTTCGTCCTACCCATTTGTTCAAATAAAGTAAGAATAAAGAAATAGTCATTCCTTAGTAGTGTTCACAAAGCAAAAGTGAAGACAAGATGTTGATTTCTGACATATTTATCATAGAGTGAAATATAACCAAAAGGATTTAAGTCTGTTTTCATTATCTTAGATAAGAGGAATGATAATATTAATAATCAAGTATGCTATTTGAAACTTAGGAAAAAAAATCTGCTTTTTTTAATCTTACACTATCTATCTGAGGTTCTATAAATATAATCAGTGGTAGCTGTGAAAGATGTTTTGTCTTCCTGAGGACAACTCTTGGTACAGAAACTAAAGGTTTAGCTGTTGGGGTTTTTTTCCTTTTAAATATGAGATTAAAAGCCTCATATCGGTGTTTTGGAGTTCTCAATACAATCTTGCTGGTCACAAAGTCACTGTTTTCATTGGAGAAGGAAAACTGAAGAAGTGTTTGTGGTTCCAGAAACGGGTACTTAACAAACAATGATACTAAGTTCTTCTGGGAAGTATATACCTTATTTCCCATTACTTGCAGAGTGAAGTAAGGAAGCAGTATCTTGCAGGAGTCAGTCAGATAATATATCTTCTTTTTTCTCAGGTGAAGAATCACTAAATGAAGGGAAAATATATGCAGTATCATAACACAAAGGAACCGCATATCCCAGGCATTTTAAACTTTTGCCTTTATTTCATAAACATTAAATACTGTTAAATTCTAGTGTTTGGCAATGTTTTTAGATGTGCAGAAAAGGTGTGATAAAGTTTCTACTGTATCAGGCACTGATACTGTCAAGTTATTTCCCTTTAAATGTACATTTTGTATGCAAATGCATTTCAAAGATTGAAAACTATGCATTTTCTGAACTTTCTTTTTCTTGCTTTGCTTGGCAGGGACCATGTGTTAGACTAGCAATATTTAAAAGAAAGCGATGGGGGGGATTCGTAATGATCACTCTGAGAAGTTTTGCATTTTATCTCTACATATTTTTGCATACCCAATCAGAAATTGGGTCGAGTAGGCCTGATGCAGGATTGGCCTTTGATGAGGGTGTACTCTGGCTTTTCCAGGAGCACTGAAAAGCAGTCTTTGAACTCGAAGTAGTGGCAGATAGCTTGCAGTCCACAGCTGAGGCCAGGACTTCATCATAAGGTTCTACAGTGGTTTCTCAAGAGGAACAAAATGTTTCTCTATTCATTTCTAATATGAAGATGGTATTTATCTCACATGGATGTTGGGAATTTTAATGTTCTGACAACAAGTTAAGCTTTCATGCTATAAGTACTTTTATACATTGTTAGGATTTGTGCAGTAATTTATTGTGTCTCTCCTTAAAATACTTCCGCAATTTTAAAGCTTGCATTCAATATTTTTCAGATGCAAACCAGTTTTTTTTCAGGATGTATCAGTACTTTGCAGAGACTAGCTGCTGTACATGTACTGTGCTAAATTGTTTATATACATAGTTTATACACATATTCATGGCAGACTGAAAATTATGTTAGAAAATTTTAGAAGAAAAGATTGAATTTTGATTTAGTGTTAGGGAAGTACTAACAGATGCACCAACATTTATGCATGTTTTATATACCTGTTTATTCTGCCATTTACTGGGAGGATATAGTTACAGTACATTAGTAACTGCCACATCACATGGTGTACGTATAACCTCCTGGCAAACATTTCAAGAAAAGTCCCTAAAAAATAGAGATAACCTCTCACAGCCCACAGCATCTTATTTGCATGTGTAGATATATAAGCAAAAACTTGTTCTCCTACTGCAAGAGAATATACTTAGAAATGGAACCGCCTAAAGGTCTGTATCAAAATATAAATGTAAGAACTAGGATAGGCTTTGGTATTTTGTTTAACTTCACACATGAGTTTGATACGAGACACCTGCTTAGTTCCTAAACTGTCTAAAAGGCAGTGTGGAAACAGGATAAGCCTTCCATATTTTTTCAAGATTATGTCCTTTTATCTATACGGGGAGGTGCCTAGCACATTTCTCAGGCTTCTGACAAATAGTAATAATGACATAAAGTAGAGTTGTGGGACTTGGGAGATCCAGGCAGGCAGCCTGATTTTATTGTTAAAGAAACCAGTGACAAAATTCCCTACTGACTTCTGTGGGAGCAACATTTGCATTTGAAGTTACATTTGGGTGGATGTTTTGTTTCATGGAAGATTTCATTACTTTAAAATGCAGTTGTGTTCTGGTTTTCAGGAAATAAATAAGTAGCTGTACTTTTTTTTTTTTTTTTAATATAATATGTATCACCTGCATATTCTTTGTAGTTAGGGACTGGAGCTCTGTCGTGGCCTCTGGAAATGTGTGGCTCCTCTGCTCCAGGATGTTTTCTCCAGGGCAGCCTGCTATGTAGCAGCACCAAAGGAGATGGAGAAAAGGCTTCGTGGCTCTGCCAGCTCTCCTGCAGCCTGGCAGCAAGGCTATCCGGGAATTGGGTGAGCAAATTTCAAGGGGGGCAGTGAGGTGTGAACTAGTGTAGTGTAGCAAATGGTTAAGTTGTAAAAGCACGTTTAAATTGCAATGAAGATCTGAAATCTGGATTCCAGGCTACATCTGACCTGTGTTTACCATAATAACTTAAGAGAGAGGGGCTGCAGAAAGCAGCTGTGGATTGAGGGTAAACTGCAAGGCTAAGGCAGGCACTCGGCAATTGCCCCAGGCAGGCCTCCTTTCAGCCCAGTCACCTTTGCCTGGCGATTGAGGATGTCAGTGAAGAGTTTTCTACCACAGCATTTTCAGAAGGAAAAACTGCCCCAGTTGGATCGGCATTTATCATAGAATCATTTAGGTTGGGAAAGATCTTTAAGATCATCACGTATGGTTGCTTTTAAGCTATCGTCTGGTTTAACGCAGCTGCTATGCAGTTAAGAATGCAAGTTTTAGTTTGTCGTATGTATAGTGGAGCAAGTACATGAGAAACGCCTGCAAGAGAAGGTTTATTGTAGTTAACGCTGACACTACATTTATTCAGGCTGCTGGATAAAAATGTGATAATGTTGTAGCATTCCCATGTACCTTCCATGAAATAAGTTATGCTTCACTTTCTAGTCTGAACTGTAGTCCGGTCTTGTCACCCTTCACTTTGGGGGTGGCTGGAGTTCACAGCAGTTTTGTGACTCGAGATCATGTATGAATGTTGTAATGCTGTGAAAGATGAGTTCAATTCTTGTTAGAAAATACTAAAACAAGAAGGAAGAGGGTAAAAGAGGTTAAAAAAAAAATCAGAAAGCCTTCTTTGATTGAATTCTTTGGGATCTTTAGAAAAAAAGCACAGCAGTATATAGCCCTTCATCTTTAAAGTCATAAAATGATCTAGCCTATGTGAACATTCCCTTTGAATTCAGGTTCAGAATGTTACTTCTGAAAATATTTCCAGAGCTGCAGTGTTAAAGCAGCACTATTAATAGTAACGAGGATAATAGGTATGTTAAGTGTGGACCATCAACATTAACTTTGAATATTCTGGGGTTTGCTATGATATTTAAAACATTCTTACCACCTTGGTATCTGAGCATTGTGCAACAATTATCAATTTATTTTAATTTCCTGTTTAAAATATTTAATAAAAATCTACACAAAGCATATTGTTTAACCAGGAGATTGGAATATTTTCCTTTTCATCAGTTGCATTCTCTTGGGTCTATCTGTCTCAAATGTCTCTCCTGAGAATGAACACCAGAGGGTTTAGATTTGTGTTAATTATTTGAGACTTTCAGAAACCCCTATTATTTACTTGGTAAATGTGTATTTCCCTAAGATTATAATAATTTTGGCTTTTTTCCCTCCTTCATTCTAGGTTTTTCACAACATTTTAATTATTCCTGTCATAGGTGCTTATTACTTTGTGTCTGGGTGCCATTGGTTCCCTAAAGCAAATGTTCTAAAAAAAGGTTTTTTAAAATAAAAGAGCCCAAATTTTAGCCCTGATTCAGTGAGGCACTTAACCATTTGGCTGTTTTCAAGCATATGAGCATATTCAGCCAGCTGGATTAGCCACATGCCCATGGGCAGGTCTGCCACACTCATGCCATCTCTGCTTCAGTCTTATGCTAGTGTGGTTATGCAGCTTCCAAACTGCTGTTGGCTTGTTTCCAGCTGTGTGGCTCCACACGCAAGCACAGCTGGGATGCAGCTGTCTGCACCTGACTACCTAGGCATGCCCTAAGGCACATCTGCACTTGTGCAGCCTCCACTGCTGCTTCAGCTCTTAAGACTTTTCTGAGATTTAGCAGAAAGTTGATCTTGGCCCATCTAAATGAATATTTGACAGCATGTCAAAAATAGGCTGTGCCATGCCTTGATTGCCCTTCATGGTTGCCTGAGTGACAGTCACAGCAGGACATTTGACAGAAGGAGGAAAGACTGCTAAGGCATCCCAGCAAGATGCTAGAAATGAACTCCGTCCTGATTTCATATTGGGTTCTGCAGAACACCTTGTGGCCATGTGTTACACAAGCTATACAGTAAATAGAAGTGCTCCTTGCTTGAGTCCGGAGCAAAGAGGGAGATGTGATTTGTAATGGGAACCCTCGTTCATTCTATTTCTTTTCTAATTTCTGCTCCTACAGTTCCCAGGATTCCCTCTTGCAATGACTACGGATATATTGAAACTCATATTTTTCCCTGTTGCAGAGTTCCTCTTTATTTTTATTTTTGAGGTCTGCTACACTGCAATTGCAATCTATTTTGGCAGTGTGCAAGAAAAATGTTCTATTGGTTGTACAAACCTTGCTGCATATCCTGACTATCGCCTTTTGGTGCCTAAGCTACTAGGTATTTATATTGGTTCACTTCTTTTATAGAACGTCTGTAACAGTTTTGGGTGGCCCTGAGTATTTTCCGTCTTTCTAGCAAACAGGTGCTTGTGAATTTTAGATGCGTACTTTAAGAATTTCTAAATCAAAATTGCATTAAACAGCAATTGATTCTCTAAACGGATTCACCACACAAGTAATAGAAAACTAACTATAGCTGTGTAACTGGTCCTTAACAAAATTCTTTGAGATTTCCTCTGTTAAGGAGCTCCCAGCTAGCAAAAGCATGTTTGTTCTAGCCTTTCTACCTACTGTTTTGCGAGCCCCAGATTATATTTTCACTGTCTGAACTACAATACAGAAATACTCATGCTACCTCTCTAAACAAGTTGGGTCAGCACATTGGCCGGTTGGGGTGCTGCATAGTGCTAACCAGCTTACACTGAGGTAACTAGTATCCCTGCGCTGAGTGATGCAGTGTGGGTGTATGCTTGGTGCACCAAAGGAAAAATATTATCTCCATTCCATTATGTTTATGCAAAATCCTCCAGCTGGTGGCACAGAGCATGTGAAGAATCACTGGAATGATCTGGGGCATCTAAAGAGCAGACGTAAATCATTCAAGGGTAGTCCGGAAGACTGGAAAGCATCCTTCATAACCCTTACTTACCAAGGGAACTTAGATGTTAAAGGAAAAGTTGCTAAATGAAATATTCAGCAGTTAAAAGACAAAAGGCAATGCGAATTTAGATATTGTAAACAGTGTCAGGTCTTAAAAAATTACTTTCCATTACGAAACTGACTGAGAAATGAAAAAATTCTTAATATAGTCTGTATGCACTACACCAGTCACTTGCATAATGTTGCACAGTTAGAAGCTAAATTCATATATTGTAGGCTAGAGAGGAACATAGGAAAGTTGCACAGCCCATACCTATTTTGCTATTTCTATAAAGCAAACACTCATTCCCAAATATTTGAAGGTTTCTGAATTTACTTAGACATCCACTCCCTACAGTTTTTATTTTAGTTTGTTCAGTACCTAATTCCCTTTCCTCTAACCCACTGCTGTGCAAAGAAATAGGTTCCCAAGAATACTCAGGATAATTAATCTTTATAAGGACAATCTCTTTCTACAGTCATATTTTGTCTCAAAAATAGTATAGAACTCTCTCTTAAGGAATAGTATCATACCTTTCTTTATTTGTTCAACATCCTATAACAGATGTTATTATCTGTTGCCGTTGAAGTTACTGAAATAGTTAAATTTGTCCTTTTTGTTCTTCTGTATATGGCTAGAAAAGTGATAGCCACAGCAGAACTTTCTCCCCAACATCTAGCTGTCTCAGAAACCTATTTCTATAAAATATGTTGAATCTGTACATTAATTTGCAAATTATAAAGATAAACCAAAAACAATATGTATTTTTACAACTACTTTTATAAACAGTCTCCAAGTTCAATTCACAGTTATGATTATTATCATCGTATAGTTGATTAATCCCTGTCTGAAAAAAACCTTTGGAAGTATCAGCAATTTTTCAAATTTTAGCACGGCATAGTGTTTGTCCAAGAAACCACGTACACATGAATTTCTATTAGCTAGTTGTTGTTCTCAAGTGTTAAAAAGCTAGAGCATGAGCAACCAGAAAGCAGAAAACGAACTCTACAAACCTTAGGCAGCGGCATGTTTCTTTGGTAGCAGTAACTGTCCGGGCAGCCCCATCTTGGCCCATTGTGCCCCTGCCCCTTCGCTTCCCCTTGGTATTTGCCAGCATTGGTTCTTGGGCAGCCATGTGGTAGGCCAGATCAGAACATTTGCACAGCTGAAACATGTGCCCTCTTTTTTCATCCCCCAGCTTGTCTCTACCAATCCTCCCTTCACTGTTTCCTTCCTGCTACAATTTTTTTCCCCAGTCTCCTCTTTTACACTTCACCCTCTCCAGGCAGGTCAGCTCCTTGATTTTGCTCACTGAGTAGCTGTGCTGGTGTAACTGGCTTTGGAGGGGGAATGAGCAGCCTGGAATGGAAAGCATAAAGCCATTGAGGCAGGCTGCTGCCCAGTATGAAGCCACAGCCATAGGTGACGCAATGAACTAACTACATGAATAGAGAATTCCTCTAATGGACAATTTGTGAAACAACAATATGCCAAGAATTGTTCTCCCAAACGAAACCACAAATGCTTAGAAATTGTGAATATGTAACAGACTTCAGGTTCTGTTCATAAACTACCTGTGAAAATTTAAAAAATGAGCTGAATTAACAAATGTTATTCACAATGAATTATTTGATCCTCTGTAGTCATGGCTATTTATACATAGCCATCCTTAAAGGAAATAAAAACCGTTTCATGTTCCTTTTCCAAGTTCGTGATCTGTGTATCCTGCTCGCTAAAAAGGAAAACTAAAAATCCCAATCTGTTGCAGTATTAAAAGTATTTACCGGGTTAGTAGTGGGACAAGTGCTACAGGAATGATGAACATTTTGAAACACAATCAGTCATTTTTATAGCAGCTGCTCCAGGTATTGCCTAAAGGTTTGGAGTTCCAGTGAGTCTGGAAATACTTAATGGAGAGTAAGAGGAGATAGAAGATACAAACCAAACCAAAATGACAAGAAAAAAGAGGGAAAATATGTTCTGATATCTAGCGTGGGTACTGCTAGAAGATCTGATTGACACCTGGTCTGTTGATTTCTTAGAAAAATCGGTGAAGACAGATATAGCAAAGATGTATATAAAAAAAGGGTAATGTTATTCTTTCATAAAATATGAACACTGCCACAAAATCAAAATCTGTCAAACATAGCCAGTCTCCCTAGACAGTTTGGGAGTGCCACCTGAGATACAGCTTGTTTTGCTTTGGAAGATTTTGCAACTCAGCAAGATAAAGTTTTAGAAATATAATGATGTATTTTTTTACAGCTTTGGGTTTATATCATTTTACTAGTTTCTCCTCTGTAGTCTGATATCTGACTATAGTATGTTTCCCTAGTCCCTACCAATAATGCCTTCACTGATTCCTTCCTGCTACAATTTTTGTCTACACTACCTATCAATCCCCATAATCCCCAGTCTCCTCTTTTACACTTGGCTGTCTCTTCAGCTATCCTTAAACAGTTCTTAGCGAGACCATGTTCACAGTGACTAACCTGGCCTCATTTCCTCCAAGAGCAGTAATGGGACAGGACAGCTTGGTTTCCGTTTCTCAGGAGCATTAGGAAGTGGTGGTCATCCTGGATGAGAATACCATGTAAAGAGATTTTGAAAATATTGAAAAACTGTGGTCACTCTGAGGGGAATGAAATCTCATCTTTCCCTTGACATCAAGCATAGCATGGGGAAAAAGTGGCGTAATCCCTGATATACTTCTGCTTGTTTTGATGAGGATGTATATGAATCTGTCATGTTTTGTTTTGCTAGTGATTGAACCTTCTTTAAGAACTGTGTAGACAGACTTATATGTAGCAAAATTAAACACTTTGAAGATTTTTTAAATTAACACCAACCACACTCCCGCCCCCACCCTGAGACTCATCCTTCCTCAGCCTCAATGAATAGAATAAAAGAATAGGTTATCGTATTTTCCAGCCCCTAACCCTTTCTCTTGCCAGCCTGGAGACAAGAAGCTCAGATGCCATTTTACTGTCCAATATTAACTGGCAGCAAAGTGCTAAGAAAGCGAATTAATTGAATGTGGACTGCAGCTGAGTTGAATAACATCATGCACTGACTGTTCATTAGACTTCTTGATGCAAAGGTGGTTTCTGCCGTAACGGTACCTATTTTAATCTTATCTCACAGAAACTTGGGGCAGGAAGATAAAGCACTCTGCTGTGTAACTGAACTGCTGCATAGGTGCTAGAGTCCTGAGGAATGGTCTTAATACCACCTCCAATGGCTCTAGCACATCTTAAATTGCATTACAAGAAATTCAGCTTGAATTTCATCACTCCCAAGGCACCTGGTCATTATCAAAACCAGGTTGGTGTACATCTATTATATAGATTAAAAAACAAAAAACTGACTAAGTAAGTTTGAGTGCATATAATTAACTACAAGGATATTGCTTATTTTAATGTCCCATGTAAACACTTCCCATTTTTTCCTTGCTTTAAATGCAGAAGCTCTTAAAGGGGTGGGGAAAAAAATAAATCAGTTCTTATCCACTCTTCTGAAAAATGGTCCCTATTCTCTTCCTGTGACACTGGCTAATGCTTGTCTCAGTTGATCAGTATGATGCTGTAATGGAAGAACTGTTTAGACTGGAAGCTCCATCTACTATCAGCGAGAGACTGTAAGCCTGATGCCACACTTCCCTGCATCTATTGATATGGAGAGGAGAAGACTTCGCAATGGTGTGTGGGAGGAGGAAGAGTTATAGTAATGAAAGTAACACTGAGTGAAGGGGCCATCTCTGTGTTTTATTCTGGTTGGCAAACTGGAGCAGCAGCCCCTCTGAGTAGGCGTATGGTGAAGCAGAGGCTTCTCACTGTAGTGAGGAGGGATAGGATAAAGTAGGTGTGGAGGTATGGTAAGATAAGAGGGAGTTGTATAGGATGAGATAAGATTTAGTTCTATTTGCAGAAGATACGGGGTGAGAGTTTGACAATATACGTGTACGTATATATAGGAGAGGACCCATGCAAGCTTCATGACTTTATAGAAATCTGAGTGAAGCTGTTTAGTTAGACGAGAGCATGTTAAGGGATCAAAGGTGACTGAACCGGGACATGGAGAGAGAACAACCTGTCAGAGATGGTGAAAGTATGGCAAGGTTACATGGGAAGATAAGGAACATCCTGGGAAGTGCAAGGTGTGAAGGAGGGAGACTGAGTGTGCCAGTCGGCTGTGCTGTGTACAGTGGAAGAACAAAGATGGCTTTTGAGCGAAGGGCACTAGCTGAGGAACAGTGAGCAGGGGAAAGGCTGTCCTGTAATTGGCATCCCTGGCAGGTGGGGTTGACCAGGGAGCCATGTGTACCCTCTGGTTGAAAAAGATGAGTACAGTGGTTTTATACCTGCTGAGGAAAGGGATAGAAGCCATACAGCCATGTAGCAGAGGCTATATTTGGGACTTTCCACATCTTTTGGGGTGAAAGGCTTTGCATGTTGCCTAAGGAGGCACGGTTCTGTGATGTGTCTTCAAGGTACCAAGGAGGCAAGGAAGATTGAGTTTCAGCCGTAAAAAAATGCCAGCGGGAGGGGCTAGATACTTTCAGATAACCTCACAACTCGTATGTCAAATCTGTCCTTGCAAAGGGCCCGATACTGCAAACAACCAGTAACTTGTAATAACGTTACTTTTCTGAATGTTTTTAAGATGCGAGCCCTCACGCTGTAATTCTTGTGTAACAAATGTAACTCAGACTGGAAGGTTTTTTTGGTGATTTTAGACCAACAGATTTTCTATACTTAAGGTGGGAGAAAAATATTTCAACATGTTTGTTTACAAATAGTGCTGTATTTTTGAAATTCTACAAAGTTAATATATCATTATTTGTGCAGAATTTCCTGTTACTACCCTACTCATTCTTGTTTCACAGCAGTAAGTTTGGTAACAAAGAGAAAACTTGCACAGACTTCATACTCCTCATCTTGTCTTCAGCAATCGCATGATATTGTCATAGATACTACTATCTTGGTGTGTCACTCCATTTCATTCTGTGTTTTCCCACTCCGCAGATAACAACTGGTCTCCATTGTGATTGGTTTACACATTAAACATTTGCTCTCATTACTTTCCTGTCCTTACTTATGCAACAGCACTGTGCCTGGCCAGCTGCAAGACGTGGTGAAGACTTCAGCGCTTGGGCCTGGTGGATTTCTGCCTCTTGCGTCAGCCCTCCTAAGTAGTGGCAGGAAACAGTATCTCCCAAACCTGTCCAATCTATCACTCTTCTAGTTCAAATGTTGACAGGGCTTGGTAAAGCGCACTTTAAACAGATCTGTTCTCTGTCACTGCCATGACAGTAATACATGGATCCACAATCACAATGATTTTAGAAACAGACAGACAACACGAACTAGAAAAGCCTGATCCTGTTAGAGCTTACTTGGATGAGTATTTTAAAGGGAATATTTTTGTGCTAACATTTTTGAGAGTATTGTGTGTCTCTGATCCTGAATCTCTTGTTTCTTTTGGATGTCTTGATTCCTTATCTTGACTCTTCAAATATTCTTCATTTTTCTTGTGGCTACCTCAGACTATTTGCTTGAGTTTCAAAGCCTTTTACTAAAGATGCTGCCACATCGTGTCTAGATATCCAATAATGTGATCAATCGCTACTCCCTTTCCACTGAGCTGAATGCCAAAGTCACAACAGATGTTGTCTGAAAGAAGGCAATGCTATTTATTATCTCACTGGACATTAAAGATAGAACCATATTTATTGTAAGAAGAATCTGATGGCAGAAGAAGCCCTTGAATACTAATACCATCCCATAAGAAAACTAGGCTAGAGATTAGTGATGACAACAGTATCTGTGAGCATGGATGACCAGTTGTATGTGTAATTATTGATTTGACTGTGTAGTAATGCACTTGAAGCACTAGCTAAGTCTAAAAACGTATGTGGTTTTTTGCACTATTCTGGTCCTAATAGGCATAGTCTAAACTTCTGTGCTATTTTTGACCCAGGTGTCTGAGTATTTCTAGTGTATGGATTTTTAATGTATCTTGTTATAGTGAGATGAAATTTCTGGCTCATGAATGACCAAAGGAAATGAGTTCCTGTTTGGCTCAGGAATAACTGTTTTGCCATTCGCCATCTCACGGGCTGAATGTTTACCAACAAGGCCCCAGCAACCTACCATAGTAGGTTAGTAAATACCGATATTTATCTTTAACAGAGTTGATACTAAAATTTTGTGAGTAGGAGTAATATCCTTTATGACTAAGCACATAATGCTTCAGATACAGGGATAATTTTGCTCTGTGGATAACATATTCATAGGACTATTGGTTTGAAAAAAGTTCTGGATTTGCCTAAAAGTTCAACGGATCATTTAAATTGCTGTCTATTCCATTCTGAAGCTTTTAGAGTTTTTTTCATGGGACTGTCTGTCTAGGCACTGAGTTTGAAATTCACCCTGTCCACAGCAAGAAGCAGGCTAATGTCCATATTGAATTATTTAACATTACGGAGGTATTGGTAATAGCATTACCATTGTTAGTAAAATGTTACCGTTGATTCCAAACATCTATTGCATTGCAGGTTCTGTGCAGAGGTACACACATTTCTCTCTTCATGTATAATGCTAACTTTTCACAAACAAGATTAAAAGAGGTATAGTGGCATTTCTTTGCCATTTTCTCCAAATTACCTGAAAATTTAAAGTATGTGGAATATAAGCACCAAACGAGTATCAGTAACATTTAAGCTTCTGAGTGGGTAAGCAAATCTGGCTCTTTCGTTATGTTCAGGTGCAAGAAGATGAAGGCATAAGTCAATTTTCAGTTCCTTTGATACAGTAATGTCTCCCTAATGGAACTATGGAATAACATTAGACAGGTTTCTCAACATCTCCCAGAAGGCTGTATAAAGTACAGTTTCTCAAGATAGTCTCCTCCAGTTTTTAATGTTATCTCTTTTTCTGTAGTAATAGTAGCCTATATGCAGTGTTTTCACCTCTTTACAGACTGATAATGAGTGAATGTTCATGTGGTCTGTTACACAACACTAAGCTCTTATTTCACTGTCTGCAGTTATGTTCAGTAAGTACAATATGAACATCATCTCAATTAACAGAGTACCTTTAGGGCTTTTCTTAGCCAACTATTCTAGCACGCTTGTCCATACTGTCATCAGCACCTAATCAACTAATGATGGCTGAAAATGAGGAAGGCCAATCCCAATAAATCCGAAGGATAGTAATTTTTCTCTTTTAATGCCCTTCTCCCTCCTTCTTCCTTCTTCCTACGGCACATTGCAGTAAATTAATGTCATACTGGTTATTACAGTAGCGCTGCTATGGCAAGTATTCAAGCAACGATCCTCGAATATTTTACCTCAGCATTTATTTGTCCATAAAATAAAATAGGATTTATTACAGTACTCTCTGGTTTGAGGACTGCATGGATAGCAGCTGTGACAACTCCTTATCTCCACTACAGGTAAAGATATGGGGCATGTTTCCCTGAAGCTAAAGAGAAACAAGGAACATAGAAGTCAGTCAACTATGCAACCACAGTGTAACACAAATTGGTAAAATAAATAAATATAAGCATAAAAAAAGCCTTGCACCTAATAAGAACCCTAAGAAAAATCATTCAGTAATTTTGTCCTTAAAAGGTCTCAGTAAATTAAAGGGGTATTCATTGCTTTGGAGATTGCTGTGTCCAAATCAGATATAGGATTTTGAGATCGAAAGATGGAAAGATAAATGTGAGGAATTATTGCTGCAAGCCCTATTCAGAGAGGGCATAACAGAAGGAATTACAAATAGAAAAAAAAGATCTTGGTCAATAAAATTTTACAGAGGTTTATGGTGAGTGTTGTTCACTTAAAAAATAAATGGTTTTGACTATTTGAAAGTCTCTACCTTACAGAAAAAGCTCCTAGATTATAAAACATTGGTTCTGAAGCCAGCCCTGTGGAGATACGACTGCTGGCTTAGAGATATTCATATTTTCAGCTGCATGTAAATTTCTGTGTGTCATTAACATCTCTGAGCTCTGTAATTAGGTCTCTCCTGATCTGGTTATAGTTTCTGTACATTATGAGTATGTAAGCCTCTCCAGGGAAGCACGAGGCCAGCCTTATAGGGTTTCCCCTTTCTGTTCCACAGTTTTGCTCTTATCTTGAGCAAGTACATCCTAGCAACTGCTTGCTTCGAGGTTACAGTGAGATCCCAGTGGCAAGTGTGAAAGGCAATAAAGCATTATCAGTCCTTGCCAGCGCAAGTCTCTACCAGTACACCAAAGCTGGAGCAGCTCCTTCTTTCATAGACACTGCACTTTGCCCTACCTGGCACTCCTCATTTTAAATATATTCTCCCAGTGTTTGTAGTCCCCAAATTGCTCTTCAATTTCCAATTATAGTTACGATTTTATTTTTGCATCTGTTTTTTGGTAAAAGAAACAGATATTCTTACAATGCAAAACAAGTATGTAAAAACCTAGCAGTGTTTGAAAGAGTCCTCCTTTCTGAATAAATATTATTTCATAAAATGAAATATAACATATCAACCAAAGTGTTTGTCCTTCTGTTCTGTTTCTCACTGGTAAGCATCAGAGAATCCAAGTACAAAGGAAAACTCGTTTATTAAAGGATGTTTGCATTTGGATTAGTTTGTTCAGAAGGCCTTGTCTTGTAGCATTATATCCAAGAAATGCTGTCCTCAATATAAGGAAGTGGTCATTCCATGGCCTGGCTATTTTCTTACTTTTCTTGAATGTGGTTTCTGCTTAGGTATAACAAAATATTGGATAATGAAGATAGAAAACCAATAAAGAGGAAAAAAAAATATACAGAATGGCTTAGAATGAATTCTGTGTGTAATTACTTGCATTTTTGCTAACTACTGTATAAACAACGCTTTTAACAAGGCAAATTGGAAACTTGAAGACAAATCTGCTTAGGGATATAGCTTCAATTTATTACACAATGATAACTGAAAACTTTGTTTCTGCTGCGTCGCAGTCAATTTCCACTGAGCTCACACTCTGAATGTGTGATTAATCGTATGAGCACTGGGGTTGCCAATAAATACCAAAACCTTAAAACTATAACAACTTGCTCATTTTGTGCGGTCATTCCAAATAGCTAAACAACCAGAAATTGTCAATGTACACCAAGATCAATGCTCCAGGGTCTCTACATAAGATTGATTTCCCTCTCCGAGGATTTCATCTCTCTCATCAACAAAAACATTTTGTCCTCCCTAAATAATCCAATCGAATGCCATCCTCCTGTGGAACAGCGAGAGGTTTAAATTGTTTGGATTAATCTCTGCTTTGAGGTGGCCTGGAAAGTCTCTGTAACTTTGTCAGATATAGCCTGGAGGGAGAACCGCTGTGGTTTGATATGTGCTAAAAATAAACAAATAACTAGAGTGTCTAAAAATCATGTTGTGCCTTAAGAATAATATATGTGGGAGACAATACATTTTAAAGCTCTTGCTTCTGATGCAGAACATAATAATTGTCAGTGTATTCCTTCTTCTTAAGGCCTACAGGCTCCTCTCTATTGGAGATGAAGAAGGAGAACGGGAGCCATGGGAACAGATTCAGGGGAGAGGACAGGGAAAGGGAACTGCAGAAGCCCATAGAGATCTTCCGCAGAGATTACTGGAGCAAGCCAGAGATGAGACTAAAAGAATTGGTACCACCCATAGCCTTGTCCCTTCTATGGACAGTGAATACACAGGTAAGGATTAATAGAAATATGCTGAGTAGTTCAGATTCCGATTCTCTGCCTGCATCTCCTTCAGAAGATAATTTTGCACATTTGCAGTTGGGAAAGACCAAGCAGAAATGTTGTTTCATAGGAAGCTTTGCAACCAATAGGACAGGTTTCAGGCAGGCAGGATGACAAAAACCACCATAGCACAGACAACCACTCCCCACAGTTTTCTTGTCCATTATACAAAACAGCCTTTCCGCAATCTGCATAACACTGTAAATTGGATCAGTGGAGATTTTGTGATCTTTATCCAGCATGTTCTGGAAGGAAGACACAGCACAGACCCAGGTTCTTAATTAATTCTGTATTTGCTATAATTAGGGTGCAGTAAGAAGATCAAGTTCTATCCCAAGTACATTTGAAATGGCATGATTTCTTTTTTAAACATTTGGTGCTTCTGGAAGTGTTGGCCAACAGCTTTCATGACTGGCACCTCTGTCCCCACAGCAGAGCATGAGGGTCCAACTTTGCATCAGTAGGCAACAGTGCGTATTGACTGGATTTGGAGGCAGCTGGCTCTAGGGACAGGAGCAGGCAGGCCAGCCTGGGAAACAGTCGCTCTTGGAGTTTTGTGTTGAGATTTCCAGAACAGGGGTAGGTTTGTGTCATCCTTAGTAGACTTTCAGGGCTGAGGTGAACAATTGGTGTTTAAAGGTTGGATTGAAGTTACCAAAATGATGGCCACACAGGCCAAGCATGATTTGCTTCCACCTTGGACTGGTACTAGCTCAGAAATGTTAAAAGCTCTGTGCTGAAACCCTATAAAAGATAGTCTCTCTAAGTGGAATAATTTTTAATTAGGTTATGGGTTAGGTTATCTGAGTCTCAAAGGTCAACACCAAAATGGCAAATTGGCTTTGAAGAAACTGAATAATTATTTAAACAGGCAAAGAAGAAATTGCTCTGGAAAATATAAATATCCTCACAGTGTCTGTGGTCTTAGCTTTGCCTTGCTCAAAACGTAAACTTCCTTTTGACTCTTCTGTTGCAAAAATTTCTCCTTTGTAGAGCTGTACACAAATCTTACCAATGTCATTGTACATACCAGTATACATTCAATTTGAACACAAATATATTTTCAGTAAGATGAAGCATTAATTTCTCCTTTGTAAATGCTGGAAAGGTGGGAAATGCGTATGAAAGAAATGACTGAAGGAAGAAAATATCACTTTATTCTACTGAAACCTAAAAATAAATTCAAAGGGGCATGCCTACTGCTCTCAGGAGTACATATGGATTTCTTGCTGACATTAGATTCTCCAAATTGGATGTCAGACTCACCAAGAACGGGGCCGGGGGGGGAGGTGTGGGGGGTAGGCTAGGAGGCTAAACTTATTATTAGAAGAGCAAGAGGAAACATCATGATTATGGTTACGAAGACCTCTAAAACATATTTGTACATTATCTAGGGGCAAATACAAGTGTAACATGTTAACAATAGTTAGGTGAAAATACCATGCTATATTGTTATGCCCCTAGGGCCCTATCTACTCAACAAGAAGATATTGTACAGTGTGCATGCACACCAGAAACTTAAAATTTCCTTGAAAGGCAAAGATAAGTATTTTCGAGGCTCTCACACACAAAAGAATAAAATGAAGCATTAGGTATGTATGTTGCTAGATGACAGTGTCCATAAGTCCACTTATAGATTTTTTGAAGTAGGTATATGGCGGTTTGGCAGGTAAATATGTAACACACAAAGATTTCATTCTTTTTAAACAAAAGAACAAGTAAATATCCTATATCTGTTTTGTTGTTGGGTTTGGGGTTTTTTTTTAATGAAATCACTAAATAGGCACCCAGTTAGATTTATTCCTATGAAGTCCACTGGGAAAATAAAAAAGCCCTCTAATTTTGCATCAGAATGGCTAGAAACATCTGCCAAATGGCCAGAGGGTAACGGTAGTAAAAATACTTCACAGCTGTGAGATCTTGGTCTTGAGTTTGCAACAGAAGAACAGTACAAACTAATAAATGAAGGTGTGTACATATCATCCCTCCTCATTCTTTTTACTTTAGAGAAAGTTTGCCTCTGATCACACAACGACATAAACATGAGGGTAAAGATGGCGGTCAGTTTTCTTATTTTAAGGGAGACATACGAGAAGGGTATCACCATACAGTCGGCTGCTAGGTGTCAGTGAAGCATTCATCAAGACTCCTCTGAATCTGGATTCCTACTAAGCTTTCTCTCACAACATCCTTACTAGTTGCAGCCCAGCCTTGGATCCTCTTAACTGCTCTGTGATCCTACCTACTAAGCTAACCCGTCTACTAGCTATGCCCAGCTCATAGACTAGTAGAAGAGAAGAAGCCACACAGCCAGATTGCAGAAGCGTGTGAAGGAAGGTCATACCTATGTGAGGCAGAAATAGTTTGTGGGAGTTACTTTAATAGGACTTGATAGGTCACTAAATTTTAAAGCAGTCATTCAATAAAAATAATAAAGCAACAAAGCTTGAACTAACGTATGAGTAATTTTATATATAAATCTATATACAAATCTTAACATTTAAATGTCCATGTAAGTATTTTTATACATTTATTTAGAAAGTAAATAAGATATGTTTGGACAAGAATTTCGGAAAAATACCTGAAAAATTATCTTGTTACAACTTCTAAAACGAAGAAAAAAAAAGATAGAAGACATGTGTCTGTAGTACTTGAAAACTGACAAGAAAGAAACTCTGAAAAATCATACTATCAGCACCGAAAAACCTAGAAACATTATTAATACAAGATAGCCACAATTTGAGACTACTAGATTCTCAAAGAGCCCATGCAAGAGCTGGGCACATATGTGAGTGGTTAGAGGGTCAGGATCTAAGAACCAAGTGTTTGGCTTTATTTTTAATAAATCATGCAAAAAAAAAATTATTTGAGGAAATAAATTTACAGAATACAAATTCAGGAATGCTAATTGCTGAGAGTTCCTTTATGTACTCCAATGTGTTAAAAGATGAATATTCAGTGGTTTAATAAGTTTATGATCTGTCATGTCCAATGAGGAATAACTGTTGTGGAAAGGAAGAGAGGGAACATCAGTACTGAGCCTTTTAGTATGACTTCTTTATGAGCTAAACTTGTCCTTGCAGTTAGCCATGCAGCCCAAAACAAGGCATGTTCTGGGAGCAGCATGGCTCAGAGAGGCAGGGGTTAGCATCCCTGTAGTTATCATTGTAGCAAACAAGTTTGGGCTTGAATATTCTCAGTGGCCATCTGGGAAAGTAGAAAGGGTAGACCGATGTTTACATTTACTCCCCTCAAATGATCCTGCCTGAGCTCAGCAAGCACTGCGCAGGTTGCAAAAGGGTAGTGGGATCATGCTGGTTACCATTCACACCTGCACGGGTAGCAGATCCCACTAAATGAAGTTGGTGGGTGTATACCAAGCCTCCTCGCAGACCGATAGTGCTTTACCCTGCTGCAGAGGTGGGCAAGCGTGAACTAATGAACCAGGCTTTCCCCTTTACGTGTAACTATAAGGCATGTCTCACTACGGGTTGCCCTTTAGCCTTTTTTCCTTCAAGGGTAAATTTTTCCTGTCCCTGGGTCTCTTTAGCTGTATTGAGTATCTGTGTGGCTGCCTTTCCTCCAGCTGGATCAAAGGCCCGTCGCAGTCTATCTGTAAATAAATGATCCAAAGTCACAGCAGATCTCACAGAAAAGCATGGAAATCCTAATGTTTTGAGGCAATATCTAGAAGTGCTTTCCTTGAGTCTCCTCACTTATGTAAGTAGTTCAATTAATTTGAGAATGAGCAAGGAAAAATTGACTACACCTCTTATGCAAGCATATCCTTAGACCCCCTTGTTAGGCTCTTGCGGTTTCTAGTATACCAGTTTTAAGCAATGAATTTGGCTTTCTCTTCTGGAGGTTACACTCCTTTCTGGAGTATCACTTAAGTGTTCATGGTCATTGTGGTTAAGTTGAGAAGCAGATGAATGCATAAGCTAATGCCCCGATCAGCATCTGCTTTATGACTCTACTCCTTTTTATCACATTTGTCCATAATGTTATTCTGTTCATTTTCCAGTATGGAGAGTAGTGGAGAGAGGCCCTAATCCTTCGTTTGTCCATATGGGCTCCATAACCCACACTGGGATTTTTTTATTTCAGTAACATTGCCGAGTGCTATAAACAGCCAAAACATTTTGTGTGTGACATTTTTTCAGAACTTTTTTTTTTCCTTATTCATGACAATTCCCTAAATGGTGAGTGGTTCAAACCTTGAAAATACAAACCCTGTGTCTGTGGAATGCTGTGAATTTCTTCTGTCTCAGGGTGTTAATACAGAGATTTGCATCTAAGATAGGGATGTTTCTCTTCTGATACCTTTCTGTACTTTCGACGCTTGTTCAGGCTATGTGGCATGTACATTAAAGTTATGGAAACATAGTAACACTTTAAATTAAGGTGATATTTATAAATATTTTATTATTTATACAGCATTTGATAACATGCTTGTAAAAAAACTTGGAAGTATGCATTGAAACAGCGGACAAACTATCTGAACAATACTTACATCTTAAAATATTGTTGTAACAGCTTATCGCCTTGCTGTGGCAGCATTTTAAGCATTTATTGATGATGCATTTTATAACATGCCTTACAATAAGTTATTAAAGGATGTAGTGGCACCAACTAATCATTTCATAAACATGAATAAACCATTTATACAGGGCACCTTAATTTAAAGTGCTTGTAGAAACTTGCATAAAATGTTTTGAACAGCTGACATGCAGTATTGGTGCTTCGTGTAGTGCCAAAGTGGTGTCATGTCCTAGTATACGCAACAGTCTTATGTGGAACTGGAGCTTTATTGCTTCCAGTGATAGCGCTGAGAACTGCACAACAATTCCAAACACAAAATGTTGTAAATCTCTTCCAAAAGAGAATATGAAGATGTGCATCAGCAACATCCAGGAGATTTTGGTGACAAATAATGTAGAAGCATGTTATTGCTCATTTCATATTTAAGAAAAAAAGAAGAAAAATCTATTTGCTTTTAACAATAATCCAAACTGTGTGTAAGAAAACACTGTTCAGAGATAGAGTATATATTTAACACCTTGTCAAGCAATTAAAAGGCCATGCGTGGTAATCAAAATTCAGTCAGCAAATAAATAATCTTTGTATGCCAAAGAAAAAGTATTTATAACATCAAAATAGGACTCGGAGACATGTAGAAGGTAAATATTAAGAAATAAATTTGTACAGTAATACTAAAATCATTCTAAAATTCAGAAAAAGATGTCAGGTAATTAAAAATCATATGAAAAACACTGCTGCAATTCTTAATGTTAGCTATGATTTACTAGGAGCATTTAAAGCAATGCTAAAAAAAATAATGAAGTCATACCTTATTCCCCTCCCCCTGCAGATATAGATTTTATTTGACCTATTGCTTTTAAAACAGAATGGCTTAAAAAAGCGCTCTTTACATGATAAAACTCAAAGACAAAAGAGAGAATGCAAATCATTTCTATATTACATATATGTTGCTCCATTTGGCAAAATCAAATTAGATCTTTTCATCTCCTTACTGTAGAACAAAAACAGAGCAATATTATGAAATTTTGCAGGGCTTTATTTCTAGGCGTCTTTTGTGTCCAGTCTTTTAAACTCAGGTTTTTCTGCCTTTTTTACTGACAAGCCCACAATTTTCAGAAAAGAAAGCTAGCATTAATTAAGACAGTGCCAGCTGTAATTTTCTTGGGAAGTAAATTTCTGCACAACTAAAGGTTACAGAGACCTTTTCACTGTCAAAATTTACTACAGCCTGTGAATGTTAATGTTTCTAATGAAGACATGTTCTCTGTCCCTGAACTTAAAAGTACCCTGAGAAGAAGGCAAAGAGAAAAAAAACTCTATTTGACGAATGTATCTGGAGTCTGTGCATTAATGCAGGGTTATGCCTGCTGGTGCATATTGTAATTATAGTGTTTGGATAGCCTTGTTTTCTAAACAAGGAATATTGCTATAAATTGGCAATTTTGCATGAAGAGTAGGCTTGTAGTAGGTGCCTTATGTTACAAATAAGACAGTGGTATAATAAGCATTTAACCCATTAGACTTAGGGATATTCTCAGCTAAGTCTGGAGAGGAGCTGTAATATAGAATATGGAATGAAAAGGTACTTTCAGTCTTTATATGAATGCAGCAGCAGAACACATTCATTATTTGTACTTCTAATGATAATTTTTTTCTCCATTTTAAATGAAATCAGCTGCTTCTAAAGAGAAGTATCTGGCTTTGTTTTTCTGTTTGTTTGAAGTTGATTATATAATAATCAACTATATGTACTTGTATAGTTTTTGTTGTTCTGTGAATGTCCGTTTTTGCCCTATCCCTACAGTATTTACTGCCATGCAAAGTGGCAAATAAAAGGAGAAACTCAATGTCACTGAAAAGTTGATATTCTTCAATTTTTGCTGCCATGTATTTTATGGGATATTTTATTTTTCTATTCTTTGTAGGTTTTTTTTCTGAAGCAGAATGATAGTTTTTTAAAAAAATCTGCTTGTTGTCTTGTGCATAACGTTCTCAAAACAAAAACTGCTATTGTGTGAAATTACTCTTGATTACCCGTGCAGCATCCTGGTCAATATGGGTAGAAAAAAAATTAGTCTTGGTCATGACTGTATTGGTTAAAAGCGGTAAAAGCAAAGGAATGCAGATTTTGCAACATTTTGGAAATATGATCCTAATGATATGCAGATCATATCCTTGTTTAATGTGGGGTTGTTTTAAAAAGGAGGCATTAGATTGCAAACTGAGTATTTTTTCTGCATCAGAAAGTTCAGGTAGCTTTCCTTTCTCTTCGTCACCCTTACCCCCCAATTTCTAAGACTTAAGAGGCTAGGTTTTCAATACACTGAGCTTGATGGCCAGAAATGAGCCAGCCTCTAATATTTCTTAGAAGAAGGAAGTAAGTATCACAAGATTGCAAGTGGCTATAGCAATTCTATCCAAAGAGCAATGGAACGTCAGATATGTTTGTGTCAGCCTTTGCGGCAGTGGCAGAGCCTCGAAGTCAGTTGTGGAGTGTTTTTGCCATGCTGTAGATTTATATATCAGCTGCATTGATGAGTGTTGGCTTCTCATTCTGCCCATCAGCATTAGGGAATAGGATGGAGCACTGGGACAACAACGTGGGAAATCAATGTCTTTGAAAATATCTATATGGACACTAGGATAATCTATTAAAAGCCATGACTATCCTGTACCAATAGAGATATCAGATCTCATTACCTATCCAATCCCTTTTTGCAACATGTAAATTGGACTTCATTTTGACTCTCTCCCAGTCCAACACATGCACATTACTGCTGAACACCCCTTCAAGATATCTCAAAAGCATGTATTTCATGTCTTCATCAGTTTAATCTGCTACATGGTCAGTAGTTCAGAATAATTATTTAAGATCTGTTGGCTAATAAGTCAACATACTAGATACTGTAAGTCTAGATAGTAGCTTGGTATGGCATAGTTGATAGTCTTAGAGCACTGCGGAATGAGATAAAAACAATGCAGTACTGGTAGACTGCTAAATGTAGGCAACAGTCACTGTGAAGGAATATTGGGCAAATAATCTCTTCCTGGGAAAAAGGCATGGCTCGGCAGCATGAAAAGCCATGCTTGTGCGTAGCCTGGGATTGCAAGGATTCTCCCAGGATACTTGAGCTTTTGTTTAGGGACTGCACATGGATTTGCACAGATTTTAGTTACACTTAGACAAATCACCAGAGACATCATTATTGCCTTTTACAAAGAGCTTGCTTCCACTTAATTTAAACCTGTTCCTAATTGACTTGATCTGAACCCAAATAGTCCTTGTTCGAGTGAAATAAGTACATCACCCATTTCCTACTTGAATTGGTTTCAGATCTGACCTTTAGTTAAAGCAGTGTAACTTGGTATGAAGATACAAGCCTTAAGCCTTAAAGGAAGCCTTGAAGGTAGCCTTAAACTTCCTACTGTGAGTAAATATAAGTAAATAAAATACGTAAGTAAGCATTGCCATATGCAAATCATGCTTGGAAATATGAGCTGGAGAAAGTGCCATACAACCATGTTACTAAGGTAACAGATCCCTTTCTCTATACATGCTCTGAGCAGCTATCCTATGTCCTTTAAACTATTAAGTCTTGGCACAGATTTTGAAGGAAGGTATGTAAGGACTCAGAAAAAAATGTTGCTAAAATAAGAATAAGAACAAGTTAATAAGAAACTAGAACATCTGAACCGTTAAAAGTTATTTTAATTGTTCTGTGTTTTACTATGAAATACAAGAATATTAAGGCCTTGTTATTCCTTCTCAGGTAGAAAGACCTGGAATGTCATTGTCTTCTGTTCTCATCAATTATTCCTGCTGATATGTTGTTTTAAAAAAAAGAAAAAAAAAAGATGAAATTTTAGCTTAACTCTGTTAATTAAGGCAGTATACCCCAATCCTTTTTCTGCTGAGTTCTCTTCTTAGTAATCAAAGAGAAATGCACTACTGGGGTATGGTTAGAGACAGGCAAGGATCTGAACATATTTAAATCTATAGCTGAACTTTCCCTGTCTCTTTTTTTTTTTCTTCTCTGTCTCTGGTACTTGTAAAATATCTTGGAGAGGGACAAAATATTTTACTTGAATTCATTTTAGTATATCAGGGACACTATCATTTTCAGAGCAGAAAATCTGTTATAAGAAAATCTCCTGCTGTGTTTTCTCTTCAATGTCCTCAAAAATAAAGATGGGAAATCAAGAGAAGTGAAAAAAAGAAAATAGGAGCCATCTACCTTGGTTTATTTTCTAGGGCTTTGTCTCACGACCTGAGTTGCCAAATGGCACGAATGGCTGGTTTAAAAAAAAAAAATAAAAAATAAAATCCTTGTTTCTTGGGGGAGGCAGAGGAATATGCAGCAAGTGGGTTAAAGATAGGTTAGAAAACCATTTAGGTCAAGGCCAACTGAATAAACACTAGATTTCTGAAATATGAACAAGTGGTATAGAAGGTTGATGGAAAAGAGAATTCCTTTGAGCATATGGAAAACGCACTATGGAGAAGGCTGTGGAAGTTACCATGGATAGGGCAATGCTATGAAGTCTACAACTGGTGGCTGGATCTCAAAAAAAAAAAAAAAATCAGATCATAATCCAAAAATCTTGACATAAATTGAAACCGAGTCACCATTTTTTGAGTAATGATTCAGTTTGCTTCCTATGTAATTCACCCCTTCAGCTCCTGAGTCCTGTCATTCTTTTCTTCATTGTCATATATTTAGTAATGGGACAGCAGCATGCTGAGAAGAAAAATTTCTTTCGTGTAGTCCCTTAACAAATAATGCAAATAATCTCACTGCAATACTAGCCTTGAAAGAATGCAATTATATATATATGTTCTGTGTTTCCTACATAGCTGAAATGCATTCAGTAGTTACCTCCTGCATGGTGAAGCAGTAGTGGAAGCATGCTTAAGGTGACAGTTAAATCTGTGGCTATCATCCACTTTATCAAAGGAGGACACATGGGAATCTGTTGACTATTGTGGTGGCCGTACAAAAAGACTCCCAGGTGTACTGAAAGCAGAAGGCTAGGCTGGAAGGCACGAGAAATTGTATGTACACGTACAAGGCTTCTGTCCATCCAGAACACAAACTTAGTGGGCTGAACGGTTTTGGGTTTTTTTTTCCCAAGGAAAATAATAACAGCTGAACATACTAGAAACGTGGCTTAAAAGAAAAAAAAAAAAACAACATAATAACTCCCTTAGTGGTCTTCATTAATTTGGTACTTAGAGAGGGAGGTAGATCACAAAAGCATTGACTGAAACTAGAAGATGGTAACATGATTCACAAATACGAATGTGGGCAGTGTACACTCCCTTGTGACTCAGAATGAGTATTTTACATGTGATTCATAAGGAAAAATAATTGTTTTATCAGATGCATTCCTTGCATATGGCTGGGGTTAATATTCACCTTATTTAAAATTGAAATTCAACTACAATATCAGCATAGTGGTTCTTTCCAACACAGACACTAAAGGAAAGAAAGAAATTGCTTTATTCACTGACATGACATAGTTACTCTCCTCCACACAAGTGACATTTGAGTATTGATCGGTGTTCTGCAAAGAAGCCTGACATGCTTTTTGCAAGGCTCCTGGTGTATGTTGTTTATTAGAAAAGATTTTCTGAGTAACATGAATAAAATCTGGAGATAATGTCCGTATAGCTTTATGAATCATGTCCTTGGATCTGTTGAACCAAGAAACATACCAGGAGGTTGGTTGTGCATTAGTAGTGACAGCCTCTGTTGCCTCAGATTGCCAGAGTTCAAATTAGGCCAGATTGGGAAACTGGCGTCCTGCCCTCTGGACCAATTTTGATCTTAAGAGATGTATCAGCTGGGTCATATAATGACCCTAACTGTTTATAACAAAGTACCTTTTTTTTTTTTTTTCTTTTTTTTTCTGAGTCCCTCAGGTATTTAGTGAATGCCAGTACCTAAGAACTCATCTTCAGCAGAACAAATATTAGAGAGATTCACATTAAATATTTTCTGGTCATATTCCAGAAGTGTTCCACAAAGATTAGGGAGGTTTCCATTAAAAGTTTTCTGGGCTGTTTTGGCTACCAGAATGGATGTATGGAAATGTAATATTCTTTGAGTGATCATAGTTTCCTAATACCATCCAAAGTTCCTTTTCATAATATGGACATGTGCTTCTCAGGAAAGGTACTAAAACTCTTAGAGAAATCATATCTCCTGATACTGAGCATTAAATCTGAATTGGCTGGTGCAAGTGAGCTGCAACATAGAACTCCATGTGATGGGAAGGAGAGGAACCTGTCGCTGAGCACACAAAGAGGGAGAAGGCAGGCACCTTTGTCTGCGTATGCAAGAGGAGAGATGCGCTTTCCTGAGATTATCAAGTCCTTCTTTAGTGATGGAAGCCAGGCGTCATACCTGTGTGCATGCATGGGATTAGGTTTTGAGAGGTTTCTCACTTGTGCTGCACTTAGATTTTTTTTTTTTTTAATATTTTCATTTACTACTATGTCTATTATCTTGCAAGTGGATGTCATACAGAAAAGGAACTGTTTGCTTGCATTTTTTGCAAATTATTTTGCTTTTTAAATAGTGTCATTATCGTTATGTATAGCAACATTGTTGAGTACTATATCTTGGTCATGGCTATTAGAAAATGTTTTTTAATAGTCTGAGGCTTTTAAATGCACTATAGTTTTATTCTTTCTTTGAACCTGTGAAGAATCCATTGTCATTTGACACTTGTACTTATTTGGTTAATTGCACCTCTCAGTGTTTTCCCTAATTAGCTCAGTGTTCAGTTAAAAAATGTTGGAAATTCAGTGACAAGAGCATGGAGTTTATATCCTTTCTTAACACTCTTTGATAGTGGTTCCATTTTGAATGTGGTAGTCTTGGGAAATTCCTGAATGTTAGTAACAATAGCCTTTGCCTAGTAGAATTCCCAGTTTGGAATCTCAAATTACGTGATGAGTGTGAAAGTTAAATACAATGAAAACAGTGAAAAAATATTGATAAAAGTTTTGATTATGTCTGGAACATAATAAATGGAGCTGTTGGCACTAAACCACAATATAGTTACTTACAAACCCAGCTCTGGTGCCAATAGCAATGAACTGAATCCCAGAATGTGAGCTTTTGGAAGGCTTGAAGCTAATTTTAGAGAACGAGAATTATAAGTGCATTCAGAATTCTGCAACAACAGGATAAGCTAGAACTGACCTTAGTGGTCAGTGTTGAAAGTTAAAAGGGTGCATCTCAGTACAATAGTGGGCTGAAGTATTCTCTTCTGGAATGGGTGTCAGCTGCTGGGACAACTTAGCTGTTTGCAGAGTTAAGGAAATTTAGATTTAATCAGAGAGGACTGAAGTCTACTCACAGAGGAAATGATGAATTTCCAACTTATGGATTTCTGCCCTCTAATTGTGATAGTTTTTGTCATCTGAGTCTGGCTGCAGCATAAAGGTATTGAATACTGTGTGAATTTCCATTACCCAAATCTCAAGAATAAAGTAAGAGTTGGAAAGAAATGCCTGGGAGAGATTAACGTCCATCTTTTCCACAGAAAAGCTGGAGACATCAAACAAGGCTAAAGACAGGTAAATGAGTAGCAAAACAATGTAGGAGCCTCAATATGTAGTTAAACTATGGAACTCTTTGTTAGATGATGCTGCGGGTGCTAAAAGTTTACGTGGGCTTAAAGCAAGGCTTGAAAAACATGTGGAAGAGAAATCTATTGGGAGTTACAAAAAAACCCATAACCACATCTAGCTTACAAAGTCCTCCAAGCTGAAAATAGTTGAAGGTTTGAAGACTATTACGAGAAAATATCATATATTTTTGTCCAGCTCTTAAACTTCTTTAGGCATCTGCCTATTGCTGCTTTTGGAAGCCAGATACTAAGCTAGATTAACCTTGGATCTGGCTCAGTAATGGAGTTCTCATGAACACACTGCTGATAGTGATCTCTTCAAATACAAACAGTGATTTAAAATGTTCTAGTCCTTTTGCCAGACTGAGAGTGTATCCACCCAGCTGGGATGATCTGCAAGCAGCCCATGCATTTTCTCTCTTTGCTGGACTACTGGATTTCACTTTACGTGGCTCTAGAAAAGGCAACATGAAAAAGTTCTGCCCTTACAATGATCAGTTTCCTCAGTGGGACGCAGCAAGGGGAGACTATGCCATCAGCTGTACCATTCATTTATTCTTTACTGGATCCAGCCCTGGATTCTGACTTGCAAAGTCCCCTGTTGTAAAGGACTCTAATGGATTGGGGTCAAGAACTTCATCTTCTTCCAGAAGCCACTGTGGTATTTACAGTCATCGGCTAGAAGACCCCAGATTAACTGTCATGGGGTCGTCAAGAGGGGAAATAGTCTTAGGAGTAATGCAAGGAATGGGCCAAAGCCTGGGAAACATGCTTGCAGAGTGCTATCACCATCTTCTGTAGGCTGCCCTGAACAATCTGCATCTTTAACAAAATGTTTTCTTTTGTTTTTCTTTATTGGGAAATCTAAATGGGCATTTTGGCCCAGAAGCCACAGATTAAACTTCAGAGGAAAAAGGAGATTTGCCTGTCCTCACTGGACTGGTCCCAAGGTTTTTCTGTTTTATCACTGGGAAAGGCATTTTAGAAATGCCAGTACTGAGCGAGGGAGAGGGAGTTGCATTCGTTTCTGGATATTTATTTATTGGATTTTTGAAAACTGACCTGAGAAAAATGTTTATTTAAAATATTTACTGCAAATTATATTGTTAGTGTTCTAGAACAAATGGTCAGTTAATAGTCATTTTGCTGGCAAAAATAAAAAGCCTGGACCCCACACCTGTTTAACTGTAACCGGCAAACAAAACAATCTTTCAAGCAGAGTGAAAACAAACCAAATGCCCTTGAATTTTCAAAGAAAATATAACTCCTCCATGTAGCCCTAGGACAACATAGTCTGTTTGTTGGGAAGCATACTTAGTAGCGAGCTACAAATCTCTTTGCTGTGAGACTGAACGATTGTCATACATTTTGTTCTCTTTGTCTCAGTTGATAGTATCTATAGTACTATTCAGAGATAGAAAATTTGTGTCTGTCACTGTACCTGTCAGAAAGGAGCAATACCCTCTGGCAGCGACCGTCTACTTTATGGAGTTTTATTAGTATAATGAATGAAAGCCCAGTAGCATGCCCTGTAACACTTCTAAACTTTGGATTTTAAAAGGAATCATTATTAACAGTGAAAAACAACTAGCAGCTTGTTTTATGTACACTTTGTTAAAAGCTCCACATATTTTTAAGAAGAGATTAATCTACAGTAATTTGTCATCAGGCTCTGAGTGAATGTAATATAATCCATACGAATGCAGAAGGTTCTGCAGGAAATTTGTAAACATAATGCAATCATGTGTTTGCATTTGTGACTCCTGAGTAGCTAGCAGCAGCTGTATAAACTTCTGCTCTTGCACAGAAGAGACACTTTGTGTGACTACAGCTGTGTATTGTTAATTGCATGATGCTTTCCTTGGCCACCATATATGTTAATAACAGAAATGTGCACCAGTTGCTGTCCCTCTGTCTCTCTCTTTCTGATTCTTTTCTTCCTCTTAACTTTTACTCCCCAGAGGTCGATAACATTTTATAAAAGGCCCTGGTTACCTTGCGGCATCTCCTTTTTGAGCACTAAGCACAAACACATTCAATAAACTGTGCAGGAAATGTTTCTCATTTACTACTTCCAGTGAAAGAAAAACGAAATAGCAAAGACTGTTCTACGTGTTTTCCAGGTCTTGAGATAGTTGTTTAATAAAAATTCACTTTTCTAATGCTTTATAGGCCCTGCATCTCCATGCCAATAACAGGCATAATCCAAGTCTGTTGCCATCTGAAGGAAACTCCTGCTGACTGCCGTGGTTCAGGCCCAGTGGCTTTTCTGGGTTCTCTCTATTAATACAATGTTAATTTCTTAGCTCACACAAACTTATTTGCCAAAGAGGACACAGAGCATATTCTATTTTACAGTGGTGGGAGATTGCTGGGAAGATTCCATTCAGATAATCAGATTGTTCTTTCTTTGGTTTAGCCCATGCTAAACATTACATGACATTTGAGATTATCACTCTTCCCTACAGGGCTGGTAGCAGTCTTGATGCTCTAACTTCCCATACTGCAGAAGTAGGACAGCTTCCTTGGAAATGTAAGAGTGTGCTAGGAAGCTGATGAGTCAATTGACAGGTCACTTGGGATATAAACATGCAGGGCCGCATGCTGTGATCTGTTCAGCTGAGGTATCAACAGAAGTTCACAAACACTAATATGGGATGGATACGGACTGATTCACTATGAATGTAGATTATAGTCATTAAGATACTGAGTCCAATACATTCCTTTACAATTGAGTGTAACACTATATATGCATATTTGCATATTTACAACATAATAATGCTGCTGCTTGTGCTCCAGCACACTATCATCTCATTTGTTTGGATATCTCTGTCCTAGCAAAGAATATGCATTTATAGCACTTCTCTGCCTACAGCTTGTCCAGGAACACTGAGCTGATCTTAAGTTTCTGGATATCCTGCAGCGTGTGAATAGTCATCATAAACTTCATATTTGAGTAGCACTAATTGAACTTACCTGTTGGGACCAGTTCCCACATTATTTTAATCAAGCACCAAAAGATGTCTTTCAAAAATCTAATTCTAGAAAAATACTTCTCGTATTGTTCGGTTGCATAAATTCCATTCATTCTCTCTAACAATACATCTCACGTTTACTTACAACAAGTATTCTCCAACACATTAAGAGAACACTAAACAGCTTATATAGTTTCTTGGTGAATCACCCAGGAAGTGTCTCATCTTATCTCTTCTCCTTCTTCATAGTATAGTTTAGATCTGATATTTAATTGTACTGGACATCTCATTATCACTGCTATAGCACATTGGTATGAGTGACTTGAGATATGGAAAGACTAAGCTAGTTGTTTGTTTAGTAAGCAGGCACTTGATTGGAAACAAAATGGCAAGACTTCAATGCCTACAAGTAGTGTGAGAACTTTACATACCAAGTAACTACATTGCAAAATTTCTCTCTGTCCCAATCCTTTCTAAATTTTTAGTAACGTGCTAAGCATTCTTTTCTCTCTTTTTCCTGCTGTCTGATGAGTAAATTAACTTCCAGAATCCTCCTAACCAGCTTCGTTATTTTGTTTGGTTTTGGTTTGGTTTTTTTTTTTTCTCTACTGAGAGGCCACAATTCTGGACGAATACAGGTAGCTTCTACATACCTCTGCATGCATGTGTCATAAAAACATTACCTTACTACAGACATATATATCTAAGAAACATTGTGTATTCTCCTCCCTTTTGTCTCAATAACAAGTTTTACTTCTACCTTATTTTCCTTGTCTTCTTCTTAGAACACTTAGCCCGTTATAAAGAAAAATGCTAATACTTTGAAGATACCGTTTCAAAAGATATTGCAATTCCTGCATTTGCTAGAGAGAAATGAGCTTACCATGGCAAAAAAGGGAAAGGTTACAGATTGCCATATTTACTCTCTGCCAGATTCTTACCCAGATTGTACATGATGACTAATGCCAGCCTTAAGTATTGGTAAAAATGTCTATATCCTAGCTCACAGCCTAAAACCAGAATTTATCCCTTCTGGGAGGTCTTGTTCTGGATGATCTGAAATTTCTAAGCCCTACTTTTATGAAAACTATTGTCTTGCTATTTTTTGAGCAGCAGTATAACATTATTGAGCTGACCCGTAGATCTTGTATATTAGTAACGTTATTGGAGGATTGATGAATGCGTAAGGGGAGGAGATAAAGTAGTCTCAATGAAGACAGTCTCTATACACTGCCCAAAGAAATGAGAAGGTGGAGTACCTTGTTATTATACCTGGTGATCAAGGATGTGTTTGAAAGAAATTACAGCTGAGCTGAGGAGAATTTTTTTGTGTGAGTTTTCTTGGAGAAGGCCTGAAGAGGAAAGCCAGGGAGTAGTGAGTTTTTGGAGATTTTTCTATTGCTTTCTAGACAGCTTTCATGTTGTCTTACTGTTGTAGCTTAAGTTCCTAAAAACTAACACCAGTCCCTTTCAGAAGTTAAAAATAATATAGAAAGAATGCACTAATAGCCAATACACATATTGAGCAAAGAGTACAAAATGCAAAACTTAGCCCACAGAAGAAAAAAAATAGAAGACAGATGTCCCAAGACACTCTTTCAAGGCTTACCAATTCTGCTCACAATGAGGGCCAAATAATGCTGCCTCTCCATCCTCCAACTCTCCCTTTCCCATCGTAGAAGCTTTATAAACTTTGGCTCTTCTTTCCTCGTTTGTTTTTTTGTTTTTTTTTTTTAATGTAAGTTCTCATCAAGCCCTGTTTCTGTGCTTCATATCAGCAGATACCACATTTTCCTTTCTATTCTTGCCAGAATTCTCACCCATTTCCTTTATAACTGTTACCTGAGCCACTTTTATTGTTCTCCTCTCTGAAGTCTCTTTTCCATTGCCCCTCTTTGAAACCCATTCAAAAAATTCCTGACCACAGTTTGAACATATTTTTCCTATCTATTGGAGTCTTTCTTGTTTCTTACCCTATCAGGGTAAGAAGATTTTATTCTTACCCTTTCAGGGCCCAAATTCAAAATTCACATTGCACTGAGAGTTGCTCCAGGCTGCGTCTCAGCTCAGCTGTACCCTTGCTCACACTCCTGGCTCTCTTTATTGCACTGAACCTCTTTTCACTTGCTCAAACTTTATTTTTAAAGCTTCCCTTGTGAACCTGGTGTAGGATTCTAGATTCATTGCATACGGTCTCTCAGCTCCCCTTTCCAGATGCTAAGCTACCTCAACTTGTCTGCATATGGTCTAGTAAATTTTTGGTGAGTAGGAATCATGCCATCTTTTGTTTGTCTCTAAAGAGCAATGTCCTCCTTCAGGATGGCCTCGTTTCTTCTCTCGGACACCTGGTCAGTAGAAGCTATATTAACCAGCTTTCTAAGGAGTTGGGCTTTTGCATAAAGCGGAATTTCTGGGTAGCCTGAAACCAGAAATGTGGCTCCAGGAATCTCAGTTTTCCCTCAGGCAATTGATGTAAATTCTTGCAGACCTCAAGTGTGTTAAAAGTAGTGCTAAGTGCAAGAGGGATGCCTGTTTTGGACTGAACTTGATAAGGCACAAAAGCATCTTAAAATCTTCATTGCCTCTTTTTCTGATCCTTCATTAACTCCTTCACACTCCAAATAGAAAGCTGACAGTACAACAGACGAACCAAACCAGAAATCCTTTGGGAAGCCTGTTTGAAGAATTAGGTAAAGTGGGCACCCTCCATGAAGCTCTACTAACCAGGTCTGGAAGGCACAAGCTGTGAGTCTGTCTCAAGTGTCCTTAAGTCTAGATTTGTTGCCTGTGACTTCTCAGCTCTCCCTTTCCAGATGTTAAGCCTCCTCGGCCCCTCAGTCTGCATGGTTTCTAGAAATGTCCTCGTAAAACCTATATTGGGTCCATCAATCCACCTCTGGCTAAACTTGAGTCTGCAATGAGTCAAAACAGACCAAAGTTATCCTTCAAAGCAGACTTTGCTGCAAGTGTATATTTAGGCTACATTGAGTATTGTTTCATGACAAAAACTTCTGCATTAGTTGTCAAATATTTTTAAATTATTTAATAATAATAGTCTCTTTTCTTCTCACATTCCAGAAACAATGAGTGTAAGCACCTTAAAACAACTTTATTCTCTAAATATCTTAGATGTCTTTACAAAGTCCATTTGTAAACCAAAAGATTTGTAATGAAAAACCATATATTCCATTATGGAAAAATTACATATCTGTGCAGAGTCGTTCTGAGAGACATTTTCAACAGACACTTTTTCATACAGACCTCATCTTTTAATTCATACTCTCTCTTATTCCTTCTGCTTGAAAGACATAGAGCTAGTGGGTCAGATCTTCAGATAAACTGCTACTAAATATGTCAACAATTTTATGTCTAACCTGCAAGCAAAGTTACTTTGGATACATATTGTTTCTTGTTTTTATTCAAGTTCTTGAAATTACGCAGTTGTGGCACTAAAGCAGGTACCTATTTTACATGAAAATCTGACATCATTGTGCTTACAAGGAATTTGCTTCTAGGTGAATTTTATTAATCAGAATTGGTTTCTCTTTAAAGGTTTGGGGTTTTTTTCCTGCAGTATTTTCTTTCTGCAGAAATTAAGCCTACGTACTATGTTTCCTTTGTGTTATCAACAGACTTTTAAAAAATGTATTTCACTTTAAGTGATGGTGTCTCCAACTGCCCTTGTGGAGTGAGTTTTTCAGTTTAGAGCATAAAGTCTGGTGAAATGGAAGCTGCCTCTTTAACCGTTGGACAACCAAAAGGTAGGGGTGGGAGAATTCACTGTGTCAGTGCATGAGAGTTCATTCTTCTGGCTTGTGAGAGAAGTCCTGGATCTGAAGAGAATTACTATGGAGCCAAGCAGGTGAAAAGAGAGAAATCTGCCTATATTTACATATATGCAAACTGTACAGGTTAGTACCTGCTTGAGGTACCAGTTAAGTGCAGTGGGAAAGTTTTTATGTTTGCATACATTTTTCTTTAGAATACAGCATGCCTGTGTACATCTAACAACCCTTTAGGCAAGTACAAATCATTTATGTTTCATACCTCTTCTCTGTCAAGAGAATGAACTTGAATCTGATTACATAGAAAAGTAGCTTAACTATTCAAATGCACAATGATGCTTTTTATTGTCCATCCCTTAAATCTCCATAGTAGTCCTTTTGGTACTACTATGGTAACTTCTTCCTCTATGTGAATTAATAAATCTGGTCTCTGGGCCGCTGTTTCAAATTGAGTTGCCTGTATGGTGAGAAAGTAATTATCTTATGTCTTCCCCCAGTCCCGTAATTCTCTGCCTGGATAGAGCTGGTGGACATCGTGATAGAGAGACCACCTTGACTTACCTGTGGCCACAGGCTGCTACATCCTCTACTCTTAAATTTTGGTGCTAATAAGCAAGGCAGAACAGAGCTATTACCCTGTCTGCCATGGCTCCTAAGAGAGCCATTTCTGTGGTTTTGTTGCAGTTTTGGAGGAGGTGGGGGCAGGAAAATATCCATATTTAAGTCATGTGTTGAATGGGAGGCTCTTTCCTTGCTGTGGTGAAGTTATTGATAGAACACCCTTCCCCTTCACTGTCTCTGCTCCATACTCTTGTCAATCGATAGGGCTTTTTAACAGTAAGACCGCCTACTCCGCAGTCACACAGCATGCTCCTAGATGAGCTTTGATGTCAGGTAATCATTGCTGTATATAGTAATAAATGATGTGTTTACATAACAGAATTCCCTTGGCCTTTGATATACTCAGACGTGTTATCAAAGTGGTGCTATGACATCTTGTACAATAGAAACAATAGGAAAGTGCAGAACTCTACAAACTGAGCAAAAGCAAGCTGAGGCCAAATGTATGTTGCAGTGCAATTATGTTATTTGCCCTTAGGGCAAGAATCACAGTTGAGGTAAGTTAACATCAACCCCCTTATGAAGTCCCCAAGGACTAATTCTGTGACGGACATGGCACTTGTTTGAGAAATCACTGGAAATCACTGTCATTGTACCTGTTAATATGCGTAAGGAGCTTGAATGGTATTCCAATTAAATTTTGGGAACAAATTATATTTAAGTTGCTTAATACGGTTTGCCTGGAGTCACTTAATATGGTAAGACTATCTCAAACTGCTGATTTAATTTTCCCCTATAGGCTTCCTTTTCTGTGTGGCTTTACTACTTTTTCATATGATTTACCAAAAGTTGCCTTACCCTTTTTTTTTTTTTTTTTTTTTTTACTTTTAGCAATGGCCTCACACTAGTCTAAGAGGGCAAGTCTACAAGTTGCCCTATTCACCTGCTTAGATGAAGGGAATGGTCAGTTTTGTCTTGTCTCTCACCTTTGCTAAGGCTTTGGAAGATTTTGCAGTCCTTTTTATTCATCCAGTTGAGACACTGATACTGGGAAATTGCATGTGTGTTACTATAAGCAGTATGTATTCAAGGTTAATTTTCTGTAGAAATAATGACACTAATTTACACCAAGAATAATATTTTTACAACATGAAGATATTGCTTCCCCCACTCAATGGTCTGCTGAGCCCCATTCCCCAGCTGAGCCAGGACTCTTCCTCTGAATTAAGGGCTCTGTTCCAGGGGTTGGCATACTTGGGTTTTGATCCGATTGCAAGAGCCCAATGTGGTTGTCAGGCAGTTGCTAGAGACCTTGTTTGACTCCTTCACCTGAAGCTTAATGGGCTTTATTATGCTTTCTGTGCATTGCATAGCAGTCTTTGGGACCCTACTTTCCTCAAGGCAATCAGAGATGTACCAATGTACCTTCCGATTATGTTTTACAGGATTCACATCAATCAGATGTTCTTTAAGATTTTGCTTCTACAACAGCCATGTTATCCTGGTTTTTCAAAGGCAGAATAATAGTAGATGCAGATCCCTGATAGTTCCAAATACTGAGTTTGTGTACACAAGGAGCAGCAGAGGCAAGTGATGAGAATTTTGACACTTCCGGTCCTTTAGGGCTTATATCCAGAAATGTGGAAATCAGGACATAGTTGAAAGCCACATTCCTGAACTCCTACTCAAAGTTTTGGGAACAGCAGACTAATTTTATCAATTGTGATGACACGCTGAATGGTCTACATGATCTCCACAATAAAATACCTCGATCCATAACAACTTCCAAGGTTTCCCTTGTGTACACAGACAACATACAGTCAAATTTAATTAGTTATTAACCATGTGTTCTATGAAGTGCCTCTTTAGCACTCT